>NC_140177.1:39173757-39438757 GCF_963971535.1 Notolepis coatsorum
CTGGAAGGAGAGACCGGCTGTTGGTGATCCTGTGATCGTTCCTCTATCTCATTGATTCAGACCCTGGGTCTGTGTAGACTGGCAATATCTCTCATTCTTGTTTCGGTCACATACCCAGTAAAATTATTTGCAATTATTAAAGGCCCTATAAGTAGAAATATTAGGAATTGGGCAGCCACACTACCAAATATGAAGGCACATGGAAACATTGTACTGAATCATGAAATTCAGCTGCAAAGGATCATTCACCGATGTGACCTTGATAGTAGGGGGCACTGGGAGTTGAACCCAGGACCTCTTGATCTGCAGTCAAATGCTCTACCACTGAGCTATACCCCCTCTCCTATTAAGTTATAAATTAAGTTATAAATTAAGTTGATCCTTGTCCTATTCTTGGCTTGGGATAACGATGATGATGTATTTTCATGTAGAACTCCAGATATCCAACTAACAATACTTTGAAAAGGTAGTCCAACTACAACCCAAATACACTTGATGCATTGGGATACCCTGTATCTGTTGGTACAAGTTAGTCTATATAAGCCCCAGTGGCCTAATGGATAAGGCACTGGCCTCCTAAGCCAGGGATTGTGGGTTCGAGTCCCGTCTGGGGTGTTACAAAGCAGAGTGGCGCAGCGGAAGCGTGCTGGGCCCATAACCCAGAGGTCGATGGATCGAAACCATCCTCTGCTAAGTTTCTTTTGAGCCACTGTTGCTACACAAGTCCATGGGGACATCATCAATCAACTTTACGTTCACAGCATTGGAAGAACAACTGGACTTCATTCAAACAAATAGCAACTTAACAAGGAAAAGTGCCAACAGTCCAAACTCCCCACTTTCAATAGAGAGCATGTCCTGACCTGTTAGCTCTACAGTCACAAATGTTGTTGTGCATATTCATGACACCTGGAAGGAGAGACCGGCTGTTGGTGATCCTGTGATCGTTCCTCTATCTCATTGATTCAGACCCTGGGTCTGTGTAGACTGGCAATATCTCTCATTCTTGTTTCGGTCACATACCCAGTAAAATTATTTGCAATTATTAAAGGCCCTATAGTTAGAAATATTAGGAATTGGGCAGCCACACTACCAAATATGAAGGCACATGGAAACATTGTACTGAATCATGAAATTCAGCTGCAAAGGATCATTCACAGATGTGACCTTGATAGTAGGGGGCACTGGGAGTTGAACCCAGGACCTCTTGATCTGCAGTCAAATGCTCTACCACTGAGCTATACCCCCTCTCCTATTAAGATATAAATTAAGTTGATCCTTGTCTTATTCTTGGCTTGGGTTAACGATGATGATGTATTTTCTTGTAGAACTCCAGATATCCAACTAACAATACTTTGAAAAGGTAGTCCAACTACAACCCAAATACACTTGATGCATTGGAATACCCTGTATCTGTTGGTACAAATTAGTCTATATAAGCCCCAGTGGCCTAATGGATAAGGCACTGGCCTCCTAAGCCAGGGATTGTGGGTTCCAGTCCCGTCTGGGGTGTTACAAAGCAGAGTGGCGCAGCGGAAGCGTGCTGGGCCCATAACCCAGAGGTCGATGGATCAAAACCATCCTCTGCTAAGTTTCTTTTGAGCCACTGTTGCTACACAAGTCCATGGGGACATCATCAATCAACTTTACGTTCACAGCGTTGGAAGAACAACTGGACTTCATTCAAACAAATAGCAACTTAACAAGGAAAAGTGCCAACAGTCCAAACTCCCCACTTTCAATAGAGAGCATGTCCTGACCTGTTAGCTCTACAGTCACAAATGTTGTTGTGCATATTCATGACACCTGGAAGGAGAGACCGGCTGTTGGTGATCCTGTGATCGTTCCTCTATCTCATTGATTCAGACCCTGGGTCTGTGTAGACTGGCAATATCTCTCATTCTTGTTTCGGTCACATACCCAGTAAAATTATTTGCAATTATTAAAGGCCCTATAGGTAGAAATATTAGGAATTGGGCAGCCACACTACCAAATATGAAGGCACATGGAAACATTGTACTGAATCATGAAATTCAGCTGCAAAGGATCATTCACCGATGTGACCTTGATAGTAGGGGGCACTGGGAGTTGAACCCAGGACCTCTTGATCTGCAGTCAAATGCTCTACCACTGAGCTATACCCCCTCTCCTATTAAGTTATAAATTAAGTTATAAATTAAGTTGATCCTTGTCCTATTCTTGGCTTGGGATAACGATGATGATGTATTTTCATGTAGAACTCCAGATATCCAACTAACAATACTTTGAAAAGGTAGTCCAACTACAACCCAAATACACTTGATGCATTGGGATACCCTGTATCTGTTGGTACAAGTTAGTCTATATAAGCCCCAGTGGCCTAATGGATAAGGCACTGGCCTCCTAAGCCAGGGATTGTGGGTTCGAGTCCCGTCTGGGGTGTTACAAAGCAGAGTGGCGCAGCGGAAGCGTGCTGGGCCCATAACCCAGAGGTCGATGGATCGAAACCATCCTCTGCTAAGTTTCTTTTGAGCCACTGTTGCTACACAAGTCCATGGGGACATCATCAATCAACTTTACGTTCACAGCGTTGGAAGAACAACTGGACTTCATTCAAACAAATAGCAACTTAACAAGGAAAAGTGCCAACAGTCCAAACTCCCCACTTTCAATAGAGAGCATGTCCTGACCTGTTAGCTCTACAGTCACAAATGTTGTTGTGCATATTCATGACACCTGGAAGGAGAGACCGGCTGTTGGTGATCCTGTGATCGTTCCTCTATCTCATTGATTCAGACCCTGGGTCTGTGTAGACTGGCAATATCTCTCATTCTTGTTTCGGTCACATACCCAGTAAAATTATTTGCAATTATTAAAGGCCCTATAAGTAGAAATATTAGGAATTGGGCAGCCACACTACCAAATATGAAGGCACATGGAAACATTGTACTGAATCATGAAATTCAGCTGCAAAGGATCATTCACCGATGTGACCTTGATAGTAGGGGGCACTGGGAGTTGAACCCAGGACCTCTTGATCTGCAGTCAAATGCTCTACCACTGAGCTATACCCCCTCTCCTATTAAGTTATAAATTAAGTTATAAATTAAGTTGATCCTTGTCCTATTCTTGGCTTGGGATAACGATGATGATGTATTTTCATGTAGAACTCCAGATATCCAACTAACAATACTTTGAAAAGGTAGTCCAACTACAACCCAAATACACTTGATGCATTGGGATACCCTGTATCTGTTGGTACAAGTTAGTCTATATAAGCCCCAGTGGCCTAATGGATAAGGCACTGGCCTCCTAAGCCAGGGATTGTGGGTTCGAGTCCCGTCTGGGGTGTTACAAAGCAGAGTGGCGCAGCGGAAGCGTGCTGGGCCCATAACCCAGAGGTCGATGGATCGAAACCATCCTCTGCTAAGTTTCTTTTGAGCCACTGTTGCTACACAAGTCCATGGGGACATCATCAATCAACTTTACGTTCACAGCATTGGAAGAACAACTGGACTTCATTCAAACAAATAGCAACTTAACAAGGAAAAGTGCCAACAGTCCAAACTCCCCACTTTCAATAGAGAGCATGTCCTGACCTGTTAGCTCTACAGTCACAAATGTTGTTGTGCATATTCATGACACCTGGAAGGAGAGACCGGCTGTTGGTGATCCTGTGATCGTTCCTCTATCTCATTGATTCAGACCCTGGGTCTGTGTAGACTGGCAATATCTCTCATTCTTGTTTCGGTCACATACCCAGTAAAATTATTTGCAATTATTAAAGGCCCTATAGTTAGAAATATTAGGAATTGGGCAGCCACACTACCAAATATGAAGGCACATGGAAACATTGTACTGAATCATGAAATTCAGCTGCAAAGGATCATTCACAGATGTGACCTTGATAGTAGGGGGCACTGGGAGTTGAACCCAGGACCTCTTGATCTGCAGTCAAATGCTCTACCACTGAGCTATACCCCCTCTCCTATTAAGATATAAATTAAGTTGATCCTTGTCTTATTCTTGGCTTGGGTTAACGATGATGATGTATTTTCTTGTAGAACTCCAGATATCCAACTAACAATACTTTGAAAAGGTAGTCCAACTACAACCCAAATACACTTGATGCATTGGAATACCCTGTATCTGTTGGTACAAATTAGTCTATATAAGCCCCAGTGGCCTAATGGATAAGGCACTGGCCTCCTAAGCCAGGGATTGTGGGTTCGAGTCCCGTCTGGGGTGTTACAAAGCAGAGTGGCGCAGCGGAAGCGTGCTGGGCCCATAACCCAGAGGTCGATGGATCGAAACCATCCTCTGCTAATTTTCTTTTGAGCCACTGTTGCTACACAAGTCCATGGGGACATCATCAATCAACTTTACGTTCACAGCGTTGGAAGAACAACTGGACTTCATTCAAACAAATAGCAACTTAACAAGGAAAAGTGCCAACAGTCCAAACTCCCCACTTTCAATAGAGAGCATGTCCTGACCTGTTAGCTCTACAGTCACAAATGTTGTTGTGCATATTCATGACACCTGGAAGGAGAGACCGGCTGTTGGTGATCCTGTGATCGTTCCTCTATCTCATTGATTCAGACCCTGGGTCTGTGTAGACTGGCAATATCTCTCATTCTTGTTTCGGTCACATACCCAGTAAAATTATTTGCAATTATTAAAGGCCCTATAGTTAGAAATATTAGGAATTGGGCAGCCACACTACCAAATATGAAGGCACATGGAAACATTGTACTGAATCATGAAATTCAGCTGCAAAGGATCATTCACAGATGTGACCTTGATAGTAGGGGGCACTGGGAGTTGAACCCAGGACCTCTTGATCTGCAGTCAAATGCTCTACCACTGAGCTATACCCCCTCTCCTATTAAGATATAAATTAAGTTGATCCTTGTCTTATTCTTGGCTTGGGTTAACGATGATGATGTATTTTCTTGTAGAACTCCAGATATCCAACTAACAATACTTTGAAAAGGTAGTCCAACTACAACCCAAATACACTTGATGCATTGGAATACCCTGTATCTGTTGGTACAAATTAGTCTATATAAGCCCCAGTGGCCTAATGGATAAGGCACTGGCCTCCTAAGCCAGGGATTGTGGGTTCCAGTCCCGTCTGGGGTGTTACAAAGCAGAGTGGCGCAGCGGAAGCGTGCTGGGCCCATAACCCAGAGGTCGATGGATCGAAACCATCCTCTGCTAAGTTTCTTTTGAGCCACTGTTGCTACACAAGTCCATGGGGACATCATCAATCAACTTTACGTTCACAGCGTTGGAAGAACAACTGGACTTCATTCAAACAAATAGCAACTTAACAAGGAAAAGTGCCAACAGTCCAAACTCCCCACTTTCAATAGAGAGCATGTCCTGACCTGTTAGCTCTACAGTCACAAATGTTGTTGTGCATATTCATGACACCTGGAAGGAGAGACCGGCTGTTGGTGATCCTGTGATCGTTCCTCTATCTCATTGATTCAGACCCTGGGTCTGTGTAGACTGGCAATATCTCTCATTCTTGTTTCGGTCACATACCCAGTAAAATTATTTGCAATTATTAAAGGCCCTATAGGTAGAAATATTAGGAATTGGGCAGCCACACTACCAAATATGAAGGCACATGGAAACATTGTACTGAATCATGAAATTCAGCTGCAAAGGATCATTCACCGATGTGACCTTGATAGTAGGGGGCACTGGGAGTTGAACCCAGGACCTCTTGATCTGCAGTCAAATGCTCTACCACTGAGCTATACCCCCTCTCCTATTAAGTTATAAATTAAGTTATAAATTAAGTTGATCCTTGTCCTATTCTTGGCTTGGGATAACGATGATGATGTATTTTCATGTAGAACTCCAGATATCCAACTAACAATACTTTGAAAAGGTAGTCCAACTACAACCCAAATACACTTGATGCATTGGGATACCCTGTATCTGTTGGTACAAGTTAGTCTATATAAGCCCCAGTGGCCTAATGGATAAGGCACTGGCCTCCTAAGCCAGGGATTGTGGGTTCGAGTCCCGTCTGGGGTGTTACAAAGCAGAGTGGCGCAGCGGAAGCGTGCTGGGCCCATAACCCAGAGGTCGATGGATCGAAACCATCCTCTGCTAAGTTTCTTTTGAGCCACTGTTGCTACACAAGTCCATGGGGACATCATCAATCAACTTTACGTTCACAGCGTTGGAAGAACAACTGGACTTCATTCAAACAAATAGCAACTTAACAAGGAAAAGTGCCAACAGTCCAAACTCCCCACTTTCAATAGAGAGCATGTCCTGACCTGTTAGCTCTACAGTCACAAATGTTGTTGTGCATATTCATGACACCTGGAAGGAGAGACCGGCTGTTGGTGATCCTGTGATCGTTCCTCTATCTCATTGATTCAGACCCTGGGTCTGTGTAGACTGGCAATATCTCTCATTCTTGTTTCGGTCACATACCCAGTAAAATTATTTGCAATTATTAAAGGCCCTATAAGTAGAAATATTAGGAATTGGGCAGCCACACTACCAAATATGAAGGCACATGGAAACATTGTACTGAATCATGAAATTCAGCTGCAAAGGATCATTCACCGATGTGACCTTGATAGTAGGGGGCACTGGGAGTTGAACCCAGGACCTCTTGATCTGCAGTCAAATGCTCTACCACTGAGCTATACCCCCTCTCCTATTAAGTTATAAATTAAGTTATAAATTAAGTTGATCCTTGTCCTATTCTTGGCTTGGGATAACGATGATGATGTATTTTCATGTAGAACTCCAGATATCCAACTAACAATACTTTGAAAAGGTAGTCCAACTACAACCCAAATACACTTGATGCATTGGGATACCCTGTATCTGTTGGTACAAGTTAGTCTATATAAGCCCCAGTGGCCTAATGGATAAGGCACTGGCCTCCTAAGCCAGGGATTGTGGGTTCGAGTCCCGTCTGGGGTGTTACAAAGCAGAGTGGCGCAGCGGAAGCGTGCTGGGCCCATAACCCAGAGGTCGATGGATCGAAACCATCCTCTGCTAAGTTTCTTTTGAGCCACTGTTGCTACACAAGTCCATGGGGACATCATCAATCAACTTTACGTTCACAGCATTGGAAGAACAACTGGACTTCATTCAAACAAATAGCAACTTAACAAGGAAAAGTGCCAACAGTCCAAACTCCCCACTTTCAATAGAGAGCATGTCCTGACCTGTTAGCTCTACAGTCACAAATGTTGTTGTGCATATTCATGACACCTGGAAGGAGAGACCGGCTGTTGGTGATCCTGTGATCGTTCCTCTATCTCATTGATTCAGACCCTGGGTCTGTGTAGACTGGCAATATCTCTCATTCTTGTTTCGGTCACATACCCAGTAAAATTATTTGCAATTATTAAAGGCCCTATAGTTAGAAATATTAGGAATTGGGCAGCCACACTACCAAATATGAAGGCACATGGAAACATTGTACTGAATCATGAAATTCAGCTGCAAAGGATCATTCACAGATGTGACCTTGATAGTAGGGGGCACTGGGAGTTGAACCCAGGACCTCTTGATCTGCAGTCAAATGCTCTACCACTGAGCTATACCCCCTCTCCTATTAAGATATAAATTAAGTTGATCCTTGTCTTATTCTTGGCTTGGGTTAACGATGATGATGTATTTTCTTGTAGAACTCCAGATATCCAACTAACAATACTTTGAAAAGGTAGTCCAACTACAACCCAAATACACTTGATGCATTGGAATACCCTGTATCTGTTGGTACAAATTAGTCTATATAAGCCCCAGTGGCCTAATGGATAAGGCACTGGCCTCCTAAGCCAGGGATTGTGGGTTCGAGTCCCGTCTGGGGTGTTACAAAGCAGAGTGGCGCAGCGGAAGCGTGCTGGGCCCATAACCCAGAGGTCGATGGATCGAAACCATCCTCTGCTAAGTTTCTTTTGAGCCACTGTTGCTACACAAGTCCATGGGGACATCATCAATCAACTTTACGTTCACAGCGTTGGAAGAACAACTGGACTTCATTCAAACAAATAGCAACTTAACAAGGAAAAGTGCCAACAGTCCAAACTCCCCACTTTCAATAGAGAGCATGTCCTGACCTGTTAGCTCTACAGTCACAAATGTTGTTGTGCATATTCATGACACCTGGAAGGAGAGACCGGCTGTTGGTGATCCTGTGATCGTTCCTCTATCTCATTGATTCAGACCCTGGGTCTGTGTAGACTGGCAATATCTCTCATTCTTGTTTCGGTCACATACCCAGTAAAATTATTTGCAATTATTAAAGGCCCTATAAGTAGAAATATTAGGAATTGGGCAGCCACACTACCAAATATGAAGGCACATGGAAACATTGTACTGAATCATGAAATTCAGCTGCAAAGGATCATTCACCGATGTGACCTTGATAGTAGGGGGCACTGGGAGTTGAACCCAGGACCTCTTGATCTGCAGTCAAATGCTCTACCACTGAGCTATACCCCCTCTCCTATTAAGTTATAAATTAAGTTATAAATTAAGTTGATCCTTGTCCTATTCTTGGCTTGGGATAACGATGATGATGTATTTTCATGTAGAACTCCAGATATCCAACTAACAATACTTTGAAAAGGTAGTCCAACTACAACCCAAATACACTTGATGCATTGGGATACCCTGTATCTGTTGGTACAAGTTAGTCTATATAAGCCCCAGTGGCCTAATGGATAAGGCACTGGCCTCCTAAGCCAGGGATTGTGGGTTCGAGTCCCGTCTGGGGTGTTACAAAGCAGAGTGGCGCAGCGGAAGCGTGCTGGGCCCATAACCCAGAGGTCGATGGATCGAAACCATCCTCTGCTAAGTTTCTTTTGAGCCACTGTTGCTACACAAGTCCATGGGGACATCATCAATCAACTTTACGTTCACAGCATTGGAAGAACAACTGGACTTCATTCAAACAAATAGCAACTTAACAAGGAAAAGTGCCAACAGTCCAAACTCCCCACTTTCAATAGAGAGCATGTCCTGACCTGTTAGCTCTACAGTCACAAATGTTGTTGTGCATATTCATGACACCTGGAAGGAGAGACCGGCTGTTGGTGATCCTGTGATCGTTCCTCTATCTCATTGATTCAGACCCTGGGTCTGTGTAGACTGGCAATATCTCTCATTCTTGTTTCGGTCACATACCCAGTAAAATTATTTGCAATTATTAAAGGCCCTATAGTTAGAAATATTAGGAATTGGGCAGCCACACTACCAAATATGAAGGCACATGGAAACATTGTACTGAATCATGAAATTCAGCTGCAAAGGATCATTCACAGATGTGACCTTGATTGTAGGGGGCACTGGGAGTTGAACCCAGGACCTCTTGATCTGCAGTCAAATGCTCTACCACTGAGCTATACCCCCTCTCCTATTAAGATATAAATTAAGTTGATCCTTGTCTTATTCTTGGCTTGGGTTAACGATGATGATGTATTTTCTTGTAGAACTCCAGATATCCAACTAACAATACTTTGAAAAGGTAGTCCAACTACAACCCAAATACACTTGATGCATTGGAATACCCTGTATCTGTTGGTACAAATTAGTCTATATAAGCCCCAGTGGCCTAATGGATAAGGCACTGGCCTCCTAAGCCAGGGATTGTGGGTTCGAGTCCCGTCTGGGGTGTTACCAAACAGAGTGGCGCAGCGGAAGCGTGCTGGGCCCATAACCCAGAGGTCGATGGATCGAAACCATCCTCTGCTAAGTTTCTTTTGAGCCACTGTTGCTACACAAGTCCATGGGGACATCATCAATCAACTTTACGTTCACAGCGTTGGAAGAACAACTGGACTTCATTCAAACAAATAGCAACTTAACAAGGAAAAGTGCCAACAGTCCAAACTCCCCACTTTCAATAGAGAGCATGTCCTGACCTGTTAGCTCTACAGTCACAAATGTTGTTGTGCATATTCATGACACCTGGAAGGAGAGACCGGCTGTTGGTGATCCTGTGATCGTTCCTCTATCTCATTGATTCAGACCCTGGGTCTGTGTAGACTGGCAATATCTCTCATTCTTGTTTCGGTCACATACCCAGTAAAATTATTTGCAATTATTAAAGGCCCTATAAGTAGAAATATTAGGAATTGGGCAGCCACACTACCAAATATGAAGGCACATGGAAACATTGTACTGAATCATGAAATTCAGCTGCAAAGGATCATTCACCGATGTGACCTTGATAGTAGGGGGCACTGGGAGTTGAACCCAGGACCTCTTGATCTGCAGTCAAATGCTCTACCACTGAGCTATACCCCCTCTCCTATTAAGTTATAAATTAAGTTATAAATTAAGTTGATCCTTGTCCTATTCTTGGCTTGGGATAACGATGATGATGTATTTTCATGTAGAACTCCAGATATCCAACTAACAATACTTTGAAAAGGTAGTCCAACTACAACCCAAATACACTTGATGCATTGGGATACCCTGTATCTGTTGGTACAAGTTAGTCTATATAAGCCCCAGTGGCCTAATGGATAAGGCACTGGCCTCCTAAGCCAGGGATTGTGGGTTCGAGTCCCGTCTGGGGTGTTACAAAGCAGAGTCGCGCAGCGGAAGCGTGCTGGGCCCATAACCCAGAGGTCGATGGATCGAAACCATCCTCTGCTAAGTTTCTTTTGAGCCACTGTTGCTACACAAGTCCATGGGGACATCATCAATCAACTTTACGTTCACAGCGTTGGAAGAACAACTGGACTTCATTCAAACAAATAGCAACTTAACAAGGAAAAGTGCCAACAGTCCAAACTCCCCACTTTCAATAGAGAGCATGTCCTGACCTGTTAGCTCTACAGTCACAAATGTTGTTGTGCATATTCATGACACCTGGAAGGAGAGACCGGCTGTTGGTGATCCTGTGATCGTTCCTCTATCTCATTGATTCAGACCCTGGGTCTGTGTAGACTGGCAATATCTCTCATTCTTGTTTCGGTCACATACCCAGTAAAATTATTTGCAATTATTAAAGGCCCTATAAGTAGAAATATTAGGAATTGGGCAGCCACACTACCAAATATGAAGGCACATGGAAACATTGTACTGAATCATGAAATTCAGCTGCAAAGGATCATTCACCGATGTGACCTTGATAGTAGGGGGCACTGGGAGTTGAACCCAGGACCTCTTGATCTGCAGTCAAATGCTCTATCACTGAGCTATACCCCCTCTCCTATTAAGTTATAAATTAAGTTATAAATTAAGTTGATCCTTGTCCTATTCTTGGCTTGGGATAACGATGATGATGTATTTTCATGTAGAACTCCAGATATCCAACTAACAATACTTTGAAAAGGTAGTCCAACTACAACCCAAATACACTTGATGCATTGGGATACCCTGTATCTGTTGGTACAAGTTAGTCTATATAAGCCCCAGTGGCCTAATGGATAAGGCACTGGCCTCCTAAGCCAGGGATTGTGGGTTCGAGTCCCGTCTGGGGTGTTACAAAGCAGAGTGGCGCAGCGGAAGCGTGCTGGGCCCATAACCCAGAGGTCGATGGATCGAAACCATCCTCTGCTAAGTTTCTTTTGAGCCACTGTTGCTACACAAGTCCATGGGGACATCATCAATCAACTTTACGTTCACAGCATTGGAAGAACAACTGGACTTCATTCAAACAAATAGCAACTTAACAAGGAAAAGTGCCAACAGTCCAAACTCCCCACTTTCAATAGAGAGCATGTCCTGACCTGTTAGCTCTACAGTCACAAATGTTGTTGTGCATATTCATGACACCTGGAAGGAGAGACCGGCTGTTGGTGATCCTGTGATCGTTCCTCTATCTCATTGATTCAGACCCTGGGTCTGTGTAGACTGGCAATATCTCTCATTCTTGTTTCGGTCACATACCCAGTAAAATTATTTGCAATTATTAAAGGCCCTATAGTTAGAAATATTAGGAATTGGGCAGCCACACTACCAAATATGAAGGCACATGGAAACATTGTACTGAATCATGAAATTCAGCTGCAAAGGATCATTCACAGATGTGACCTTGATAGTAGGGGGCACTGGGAGTTGAACCCAGGACCTCTTGATCTGCAGTCAAATGCTCTACCACTGAGCTATACCCCCTCTCCTATTAAGATATAAATTAAGTTGATCCTTGTCTTATTCTTGGCTTGGGTTAACGATGATGATGTATTTTCTTGTAGAACTCCAGATATCCAACTAACAATACTTTGAAAAGGTAGTCCAACTACAACCCAAATACACTTGATGCATTGGAATACCCTGTATCTGTTGGTACAAATTAGTCTATATAAGCCCCAGTGGCCTAATGGATAAGGCACTGGCCTCCTAAGCCAGGGATTGTGGGTTCGAGTCCCGTCTGGGGTGTTACAAAGCAGAGTGGCGCAGCGGAAGCGTGCTGGGCCCATAACCCAGAGGTCGATGGATCGAAACCATCCTCTGCTAAGTTTCTTTTGAGCCACTGTTGCTACACAAGTCCATGGGGACATCATCAATCAACTTTACGTTCACAGCGTTGGAAGAACAACTGGACTTCATTCAAACAAATAGCAACTTAACAAGGAAAAGTGCCAACAGTCCAAACTCCCCACTTTCAATAGAGAGCATGTCCTGACCTGTTAGCTCTACAGTCACAAATGTTGTTGTGCATATTCATGACACCTGGAAGGAGAGACCGGCTGTTGGTGATCCTGTGATCGTTCCTCTATCTCATTGATTCAGACCCTGGGTCTGTGTAGACTGGCAATATCTCTCATTCTTGTTTCGGTCACATACCCAGTAAAATTATTTGCAATTATTAAAGGCCCTATAGTTAGAAATATTAGGAATTGGGCAGCCACACTACCAAATATGAAGGCACATGGAAACATTGTACTGAATCATGAAATTCAGCTGCAAAGGATCATTCACAGATGTGACCTTGATAGTAGGGGGCACTGGGAGTTGAACCCAGGACCTCTTGATCTGCAGTCAAATGCTCTACCACTGAGCTATACCCCCTCTCCTATTAAGATATAAATTAAGTTGATCCTTGTCTTATTCTTGGCTTGGGTTAACGATGATGATGTATTTTCTTGTAGAACTCCAGATATCCAACTAACAATACTTTGAAAAGGTAGTCCAACTACAACCCAAATACACTTGATGCATTGGAATACCCTGTATCTGTTGGTACAAATTAGTCTATATAAGCCCCAGTGGCCTAATGGATAAGGCACTGGCCTCCTAAGCCAGGGATTGTGGGTTCCAGTCCCGTCTGGGGTGTTACAAAGCAGAGTGGCGCAGCGGAAGCGTGCTGGGCCCATAACCCAGAGGTCGATGGATCGAAACCATCCTCTGCTAAGTTTCTTTTGAGCCACTGTTGCTACACAAGTCCATGGGGACATCATCAATCAACTTTACGTTCACAGCGTTGGAAGAACAACTGGACTTCATTCAAACAAATAGCAACTTAACAAGGAAAAGTGCCAACAGTCCAAACTCCCCACTTTCAATAGAGAGCATGTCCTGACCTGTTAGCTCTACAGTCACAAATGTTGTTGTGCATATTCATGACACCTGGAAGGAGAGACCGGCTGTTGGTGATCCTGTGATCGTTCCTCTATCTCATTGATTCAGACCCTGGGTCTGTGTAGACTGGCAATATCTCTCATTCTTGTTTCGGTCACATACCCAGTAAAATTATTTGCAATTATTAAAGGCCCTATAGGTAGAAATATTAGGAATTGGGCAGCCACACTACCAAATATGAAGGCACATGGAAACATTGTACTGAATCATGAAATTCAGCTGCAAAGGATCATTCACCGATGTGACCTTGATAGTAGGGGGCACTGGGAGTTGAACCCAGGACCTCTTGATCTGCAGTCAAATGCTCTACCACTGAGCTATACCCCCTCTCCTATTAAGTTATAAATTAAGTTATAAATTAAGTTGATCCTTGTCCTATTCTTGGCTTGGGATAACGATGATGATGTATTTTCATGTAGAACTCCAGATATCCAACTAACAATACTTTGAAAAGGTAGTCCAACTACAACCCAAATACACTTGATGCATTGGGATACCCTGTATCTGTTGGTACAAGTTAGTCTATATAAGCCCCAGTGGCCTAATGGATAAGGCACTGGCCTCCTAAGCCAGGGATTGTGGGTTCGAGTCCCGTCTGGGGTGTTACAAAGCAGAGTGGCGCAGCGGAAGCGTGCTGGGCCCATAACCCAGAGGTCGATGGATCGAAACCATCCTCTGCTAAGTTTCTTTTGAGCCACTGTTGCTACACAAGTCCATGGGGACATCATCAATCAACTTTACGTTCACAGCGTTGGAAGAACAACTGGACTTCATTCAAACAAATAGCAACTTAACAAGGAAAAGTGCCAACAGTCCAAACTCCCCACTTTCAATAGAGAGCATGTCCTGACCTGTTAGCTCTACAGTCACAAATGTTGTTGTGCATATTCATGACACCTGGAAGGAGAGACCGGCTGTTGGTGATCCTGTGATCGTTCCTCTATCTCATTGATTCAGACCCTGGGTCTGTGTAGACTGGCAATATCTCTCATTCTTGTTTCGGTCACATACCCAGTAAAATTATTTGCAATTATTAAAGGCCCTATAAGTAGAAATATTAGGAATTGGGCAGCCACACTACCAAATATGAAGGCACATGGAAACATTGTACTGAATCATGAAATTCAGCTGCAAAGGATCATTCACCGATGTGACCTTGATAGTAGGGGGCACTGGGAGTTGAACCCAGGACCTCTTGATCTGCAGTCAAATGCTCTACCACTGAGCTATACCCCCTCTCCTATTAAGTTATAAATTAAGTTATAAATTAAGTTGATCCTTGTCCTATTCTTGGCTTGGGATAACGATGATGATGTATTTTCATGTAGAACTCCAGATATCCAACTAACAATACTTTGAAAAGGTAGTCCAACTACAACCCAAATACACTTGATGCATTGGGATACCCTGTATCTGTTGGTACAAGTTAGTCTATATAAGCCCCAGTGGCCTAATGGATAAGGCACTGGCCTCCTAAGCCAGGGATTGTGGGTTCGAGTCCCGTCTGGGGTGTTACAAAGCAGAGTCGCGCAGCGGAAGCGTGCTGGGCCCATAACCCAGAGGTCGATGGATCGAAACCATCCTCTGCTAAGTTTCTTTTGAGCCACTGTTGCTACACAAGTCCATGGGGACATCATCAATCAACTTTACGTTCACAGCGTTGGAAGAACAACTGGACTTCATTCAAACAAATAGCAACTTAACAAGGAAAAGTGCCAACAGTCCAAACTCCCCACTTTCAATAGAGAGCATGTCCTGACCTGTTAGCTCTACAGTCACAAATGTTGTTGTGCATATTCATGACACCTGGAAGGAGAGACCGGCTGTTGGTGATCCTGTGATCGTTCCTCTATCTCATTGATTCAGACCCTGGGTCTGTGTAGACTGGCAATATCTCTCATTCTTGTTTCGGTCACATACCCAGTAAAATTATTTGCAATTATTAAAGGCCCTATAGTTAGAAATATTAGGAATTGGGCAGCCACACTACCAAATATGAAGGCACATGGAAACATTGTACTGAATCATGAAATTCAGCTGCAAAGGATCATTCACAGATGTGACCTTGATAGTAGGGGGCACTGGGAGTTGAACCCAGGACCTCTTGATCTGCAGTCAAATGCTCTACCACTGAGCTATACCCCCTCTCCTATTAAGATATAAATTAAGTTGATCCTTGTCTTATTCTTGGCTTGGGTTAACGATGATGATGTATTTTCTTGTAGAACTCCAGATATCCAACTAACAATACTTTGAAAAGGTAGTCCAACTACAACCCAAATACACTTGATGCATTGGAATACCCTGTATCTGTTGGTACAAATTAGTCTATATAAGCCCCAGTGGCCTAATGGATAAGGCACTGGCCTCCTAAGCCAGGGATTGTGGGTTCCAGTCCCGTCTGGGGTGTTACAAAGCAGAGTGGCGCAGCGGAAGCGTGCTGGGCCCATAACCCAGAGGTCGATGGATCGAAACCATCCTCTGCTAAGTTTCTTTTGAGCCACTGTTGCTACACAAGTCCATGGGGACATCATCAATCAACTTTACGTTCACAGCGTTGGAAGAACAACTGGACTTCATTCAAACAAATAGCAACTTAACAAGGAAAAGTGCCAACAGTCCAAACTCCCCACTTTCAATAGAGAGCATGTCCTGACCTGTTAGCTCTACAGTCACAAATGTTGTTGTGCATATTCATGACACCTGGAAGGAGAGACCGGCTGTTGGTGATCCTGTGATCGTTCCTCTATCTCATTGATTCAGACCCTGGGTCTGTGTAGACTGGCAATATCTCTCATTCTTGTTTCGGTCACATACCCAGTAAAATTATTTGCAATTATTAAAGGCCCTATAGGTAGAAATATTAGGAATTGGGCAGCCACACTACCAAATATGAAGGCACATGGAAACATTGTACTGAATCATGAAATTCAGCTGCAAAGGATCATTCACCGATGTGACCTTGATAGTAGGGGGCACTGGGAGTTGAACCCAGGACCTCTTGATCTGCAGTCAAATGCTCTACCACTGAGCTATACCCCCTCTCCTATTAAGTTATAAATTAAGTTATAAATTAAGTTGATCCTTGTCCTATTCTTGGCTTGGGATAACGATGATGATGTATTTTCATGTAGAACTCCAGATATCCAACTAACAATACTTTGAAAAGGTAGTCCAACTACAACCCAAATACACTTGATGCATTGGGATACCCTGTATCTGTTGGTACAAGTTAGTCTATATAAGCCCCAGTGGCCTAATGGATAAGGCACTGGCCTCCTAAGCCAGGGATTGTGGGTTCGAGTCCCGTCTGGGGTGTTACAAAGCAGAGTGGCGCAGCGGAAGCGTGCTGGGCCCATAACCCAGAGGTCGATGGATCGAAACCATCCTCTGCTAAGTTTCTTTTGAGCCACTGTTGCTACACAAGTCCATGGGGACATCATCAATCAACTTTACGTTCACAGCGTTGGAAGAACAACTGGACTTCATTCAAACAAATAGCAACTTAACAAGGAAAAGTGCCAACAGTCCAAACTCCCCACTTTCAATAGAGAGCATGTCCTGACCTGTTAGCTCTACAGTCACAAATGTTGTTGTGCATATTCATGACACCTGGAAGGAGAGACCGGCTGTTGGTGATCCTGTGATCGTTCCTCTATCTCATTGATTCAGACCCTGGGTCTGTGTAGACTGGCAATATCTCTCATTCTTGTTTCGGTCACATACCCAGTAAAATTATTTGCAATTATTAAAGGCCCTATAAGTAGAAATATTAGGAATTGGGCAGCCACACTACCAAATATGAAGGCACATGGAAACATTGTACTGAATCATGAAATTCAGCTGCAAAGGATCATTCACCGATGTGACCTTGATAGTAGGGGGCACTGGGAGTTGAACCCAGGACCTCTTGATCTGCAGTCAAATGCTCTACCACTGAGCTATACCCCCTCTCCTATTAAGTTATAAATTAAGTTATAAATTAAGTTGATCCTTGTCCTATTCTTGGCTTGGGATAACGATGATGATGTATTTTCATGTAGAACTCCAGATATCCAACTAACAATACTTTGAAAAGGTAGTCCAACTACAACCCAAATACACTTGATGCATTGGGATACCCTGTATCTGTTGGTACAAGTTAGTCTATATAAGCCCCAGTGGCCTAATGGATAAGGCACTGGCCTCCTAAGCCAGGGATTGTGGGTTCGAGTCCCGTCTGGGGTGTTACAAAGCAGAGTGGCGCAGCGGAAGCGTGCTGGGCCCATAACCCAGAGGTCGATGGATCGAAACCATCCTCTGCTAAGTTTCTTTTGAGCCACTGTTGCTACACAAGTCCATGGGGACATCATCAATCAACTTTACGTTCACAGCATTGGAAGAACAACTGGACTTCATTCAAACAAATAGCAACTTAACAAGGAAAAGTGCCAACAGTCCAAACTCCCCACTTTCAATAGAGAGCATGTCCTGACCTGTTAGCTCTACAGTCACAAATGTTGTTGTGCATATTCATGACACCTGGAAGGAGAGACCGGCTGTTGGTGATCCTGTGATCGTTCCTCTATCTCATTGATTCAGACCCTGGGTCTGTGTAGACTGGCAATATCTCTCATTCTTGTTTCGGTCACATACCCAGTAAAATTATTTGCAATTATTAAAGGCCCTATAGTTAGAAATATTAGGAATTGGGCAGCCACACTACCAAATATGAAGGCACATGGAAACATTGTACTGAATCATGAAATTCAGCTGCAAAGGATCATTCACAGATGTGACCTTGATAGTAGGGGGCACTGGGAGTTGAACCCAGGACCTCTTGATCTGCAGTCAAATGCTCTACCACTGAGCTATACCCCCTCTCCTATTAAGATATAAATTAAGTTGATCCTTGTCTTATTCTTGGCTTGGGTTAACGATGATGATGTATTTTCTTGTAGAACTCCAGATATCCAACTAACAATACTTTGAAAAGGTAGTCCAACTACAACCCAAATACACTTGATGCATTGGAATACCCTGTATCTGTTGGTACAAATTAGTCTATATAAGCCCCAGTGGCCTAATGGATAAGGCACTGGCCTCCTAAGCCAGGGATTGTGGGTTCGAGTCCCGTCTGGGGTGTTACAAAGCAGAGTGGCGCAGCGGAAGCGTGCTGGGCCCATAACCCAGAGGTCGATGGATCGAAACCATCCTCTGCTAAGTTTCTTTTGAGCCACTGTTGCTACACAAGTCCATGGGGACATCATCAATCAACTTTACGTTCACAGCGTTGGAAGAACAACTGGACTTCATTCAAACAAATAGCAACTTAACAAGGAAAAGTGCCAACAGTCCAAACTCCCCACTTTCAATAGAGAGCATGTCCTGACCTGTTAGCTCTACAGTCACAAATGTTGTTGTGCATATTCATGACACCTGGAAGGAGAGACCGGCTGTTGGTGATCCTGTGATCGTTCCTCTATCTCATTGATTCAGACCCTGGGTCTGTGTAGACTGGCAATATCTCTCATTCTTGTTTCGGTCACATACCCAGTAAAATTATTTGCAATTATTAAAGGCCCTATAAGTAGAAATATTAGGAATTGGGCAGCCACACTACCAAATATGAAGGCACATGGAAACATTGTACTGAATCATGAAATTCAGCTGCAAAGGATCATTCACCGATGTGACCTTGATAGTAGGGGGCACTGGGAGTTGAACCCAGGACCTCTTGATCTGCAGTCAAATGCTCTACCACTGAGCTATACCCCCTCTCCTATTAAGTTATAAATTAAGTTATAAATTAAGTTGATCCTTGTCCTATTCTTGGCTTGGGATAACGATGATGATGTATTTTCATGTAGAACTCCAGATATCCAACTAACAATACTTTGAAAAGGTAGTCCAACTACAACCCAAATACACTTGATGCATTGGGATACCCTGTATCTGTTGGTACAAGTTAGTCTATATAAGCCCCAGTGGCCTAATGGATAAGGCACTGGCCTCCTAAGCCAGGGATTGTGGGTTCGAGTCCCGTCTGGGGTGTTACAAAGCAGAGTGGCGCAGCGGAAGCGTGCTGGGCCCATAACCCAGAGGTCGATGGATCGAAACCATCCTCTGCTAAGTTTCTTTTGAGCCACTGTTGCTACACAAGTCCATGGGGACATCATCAATCAACTTTACGTTCACAGCATTGGAAGAACAACTGGACTTCATTCAAACAAATAGCAACTTAACAAGGAAAAGTGCCAACAGTCCAAACTCCCCACTTTCAATAGAGAGCATGTCCTGACCTGTTAGCTCTACAGTCACAAATGTTGTTGTGCATATTCATGACACCTGGAAGGAGAGACCGGCTGTTGGTGATCCTGTGATCGTTCCTCTATCTCATTGATTCAGACCCTGGGTCTGTGTAGACTGGCAATATCTCTCATTCTTGTTTCGGTCACATACCCAGTAAAATTATTTGCAATTATTAAAGGCCCTATAGTTAGAAATATTAGGAATTGGGCAGCCACACTACCAAATATGAAGGCACATGGAAACATTGTACTGAATCATGAAATTCAGCTGCAAAGGATCATTCACAGATGTGACCTTGATAGTAGGGGGCACTGGGAGTTGAACCCAGGACCTCTTGATCTGCAGTCAAATGCTCTACCACTGAGCTATACCCCCTCTCCTATTAAGATATAAATTAAGTTGATCCTTGTCTTATTCTTGGCTTGGGTTAACGATGATGATGTATTTTCTTGTAGAACTCCAGATATCCAACTAACAATACTTTGAAAAGGTAGTCCAACTACAACCCAAATACACTTGATGCATTGGAATACCCTGTATCTGTTGGTACAAATTAGTCTATATAAGCCCCAGTGGCCTAATGGATAAGGCACTGGCCTCCTAAGCCAGGGATTGTGGGTTCGAGTCCCGTCTGGGGTGTTACAAAGCAGAGTGGCGCAGCGGAAGCGTGCTGGGCCCATAACCCAGAGGTCGATGGATCGAAACCATCCTCTGCTAAGTTTCTTTTGAGCCACTGTTGCTACACAAGTCCATGGGGACATCATCAATCAACTTTACGTTCACAGCGTTGGAAGAACAACTGGACTTCATTCAAACAAATAGCAACTTAACAAGGAAAAGTGCCAACAGTCCAAACTCCCCACTTTCAATAGAGAGCATGTCCTGACCTGTTAGCTCTACAGTCACAAATGTTGTTGTGCATATTCATGACACCTGGAAGGAGAGACCGGCTGTTGGTGATCCTGTGATCGTTCCTCTATCTCATTGATTCAGACCCTGGGTCTGTGTAGACTGGCAATATCTCTCATTCTTGTTTCGGTCACATACCCAGTAAAATTATTTGCAATTATTAAAGGCCCTATAAGTAGAAATATTAGGAATTGGGCAGCCACACTACCAAATATGAAGGCACATGGAAACATTGTACTGAATCATGAAATTCAGCTGCAAAGGATCATTCACCGATGTGACCTTGATAGTAGGGGGCACTGGGAGTTGAACCCAGGACCTCTTGATCTGCAGTCAAATGCTCTACCACTGAGCTATACCCCCTCTCCTATTAAGTTATAAATTAAGTTATAAATTAAGTTGATCCTTGTCCTATTCTTGGCTTGGGATAACGATGATGATGTATTTTCATGTAGAACTCCAGATATCCAACTAACAATACTTTGAAAAGGTAGTCCAACTACAACCCAAATACACTTGATGCATTGGGATACCCTGTATCTGTTGGTACAAGTTAGTCTATATAAGCCCCAGTGGCCTAATGGATAAGGCACTGGCCTCCTAAGCCAGGGATTGTGGGTTCGAGTCCCGTCTGGGGTGTTACAAAGCAGAGTGGCGCAGCGGAAGCGTGCTGGGCCCATAACCCAGAGGTCGATGGATCGAAACCATCCTCTGCTAAGTTTCTTTTGAGCCACTGTTGCTACACAAGTCCATGGGGACATCATCAATCAACTTTACGTTCACAGCGTTGGAAGAACAACTGGACTTCATTCAAACAAATAGCAACTTAACAAGGAAAAGTGCCAACAGTCCAAACTCCCCACTTTCAATAGAGAGCATGTCCTGACCTGTTAGCTCTACAGTCACAAATGTTGTTGTGCATATTCATGACACCTGGAAGGAGAGACCGGCTGTTGGTGATCCTGTGATCGTTCCTCTATCTCATTGATTCAGACCCTGGGTCTGTGTAGACTGGCAATATCTCTCATTCTTGTTTCGGTCACATACCCAGTAAAATTATTTGCAATTATTAAAGGCCCTATAAGTAGAAATATTAGGAATTGGGCAGCCACACTACCAAATATGAAGGCACATGGAAACATTGTACTGAATCATGAAATTCAGCTGCAAAGGATCATTCACCGATGTGACCTTGATAGTAGGGGGCACTGGGAGTTGAACCCAGGACCTCTTGATCTGCAGTCAAATGCTCTACCACTGAGCTATACCCCCTCTCCTATTAAGTTATAAATTAAGTTATAAATTAAGTTGATCCTTGTCCTATTCTTGGCTTGGGATAACGATGATGATGTATTTTCATGTAGAACTCCAGATATCCAACTAACAATACTTTGAAAAGGTAGTCCAACTACAACCCAAATACACTTGATGCATTGGGATACCCTGTATCTGTTGGTACAAGTTAGTCTATATAAGCCCCAGTGGCCTAATGGATAAGGCACTGGCCTCCTAAGCCAGGGATTGTGGGTTCGAGTCCCGTCTGGGGTGTTACAAAGCAGAGTGGCGCAGCGGAAGCGTGCTGGGCCCATAACCCAGAGGTCGATGGATCGAAACCATCCTCTGCTAAGTTTCTTTTGAGCCACTGTTGCTACACAAGTCCATGGGGACATCATCAATCAACTTTACGTTCACAGCGTTGGAAGAACAACTGGACTTCATTCAAACAAATAGCAACTTAACAAGGAAAAGTGCCAACAGTCCAAACTCCCCACTTTCAATAGAGAGCATGTCCTGACCTGTTAGCTCTACAGTCACAAATGTTGTTGTGCATATTCATGACACCTGGAAGGAGAGACCGGCTGTTGGTGATCCTGTGATCGTTCCTCTATCTCATTGATTCAGACCCTGGGTCTGTGTAGACTGGCAATATCTGTCATTCTTGTTTCGGTCACATACCCAGTAAAAGGATTTGCAATTATTAAAGGCCCTATAGGTAGAAATATTAGGAATTGGGCAGCCACACTACCAAATATGAAGGCGCATGGAAACATTGTACTGAATCATGAAATTCAGCTGCAAAGGATCATTCACCAATGTGACCTTGATAGTAGGGGGCACTGGGAGTTGAACCCAGGACCTCTTGATCTGCAGTCAAATGCTCTACCACTGAGCTATACCCCCTCTCCTATTAAGTTATAAATTAAGTTGATCCTTGTCTTATTCTTGGCTTGGGATAACGATGATGATGTATTTTCTTGTAGAACTCCAGATATCCAACTAACAATACTTTGAAAAGGTAGTCCAACTACAACCCAAATACACTTGATGCATTGGGATACCCTGTATCTGTTGGTACAAATTAGTCTATATAAGCCCCAGTGGCCTAATGGATAAGGCACTGGCCTCCTAAGCCAGGGATTGTGGGTTCGAGTCCCGTCTGGGGTGTTACAAAGCAGAGTGGCGCAGCGGAAGCGTGCTGGGCCCATAACCCAGAGGTCGATGGATCGAAACCATCCTCTGCTAAGTTTCTTTTGAGCCACTGTTGCTACACAAGTCCATGGGGACATCATCAATCAACTTTACGTTCACAGCGTTGGAAGAACAACTGGACTTCATTCAAACAAATAGCAACTTAACAAGGAAAAGTGCCAACAGTCCAAACTCCCCACTTTCAATAGAGAGCATGTCCTGACCTGTTAGCTCTACAGTCACAAATGTTGTTGTGCATATTCATGACACCTGGAAGGAGAGACCGGCTGTTGGTGATCCTGTGATCGTTCCTCTATCTCATTGATTCAGACCCTGGGTCTGTGTAGACTGGCAATATCTCTCATTCTTGTTTCGGTCACATACCCAGTAAAATTATTTGCAATTATTAAAGGCCCTATAGGTAGAAATATTAGGAATTGGGCAGCCACACTACCAAATATGAAGGCACATGGAAACATTGTACTGAATCATGAAATTCAGCTGCAAAGGATCATTCACCGATGTGACCTTGATAGTAGGGGGCACTGGGAGTTGAACCCAGGACCTCTTGATCTGCAGTCAAATGCTCTACCACTGAGCTATACCCCCTCTCCTATTAAGTTATAAATTAAGTTATAAATTAAGTTGATCCTTGTCCTATTCTTGGCTTGGGATAACGATGATGATGTATTTTCATGTAGAACTCCAGATATCCAACTAACAATACTTTGAAAAGGTAGTCCAACTACAACCCAAATACACTTGATGCATTGGGATACCCTGTATCTGTTGGTACAAGTTAGTCTATATAAGCCCCAGTGGCCTAATGGATAAGGCACTGGCCTCCTAAGCCAGGGATTGTGGGTTCGAGTCCCGTCTGGGGTGTTACAAAGCAGAGTGGCGCAGCGGAAGCGTGCTGGGCCCATAACCCAGAGGTCGATGGATCGAAACCATCCTCTGCTAAGTTTCTTTTGAGCCACTGTTGCTACACAAGTCCATGGGGACATCATCAATCAACTTTACGTTCACAGCGTTGGAAGAACAACTGGACTTCATTCAAACAAATAGCAACTTAACAAGGAAAAGTGCCAACAGTCCAAACTCCCCACTTTCAATAGAGAGCATGTCCTGACCTGTTAGCTCTACAGTCACAAATGTTGTTGTGCATATTCATGACACCTGGAAGGAGAGACCGGCTGTTGGTGATCCTGTGATCGTTCCTCTATCTCATTGATTCAGACCCTGGGTCTGTGTAGACTGGCAATATCTCTCATTCTTGTTTCGGTCACATACCCAGTAAAATTATTTGCAATTATTAAAGGCCCTATAAGTAGAAATATTAGGAATTGGGCAGCCACACTACCAAATATGAAGGCACATGGAAACATTGTACTGAATCATGAAATTCAGCTGCAAAGGATCATTCACCGATGTGACCTTGATAGTAGGGGGCACTGGGAGTTGAACCCAGGACCTCTTGATCTGCAGTCAAATGCTCTACCACTGAGCTATACCCCCTCTCCTATTAAGTTATAAATTAAGTTATAAATTAAGTTGATCCTTGTCCTATTCTTGGCTTGGGATAACGATGATGATGTATTTTCATGTAGAACTCCAGATATCCAACTAACAATACTTTGAAAAGGTAGTCCAACTACAACCCAAATACACTTGATGCATTGGGATACCCTGTATCTGTTGGTACAAGTTAGTCTATATAAGCCCCAGTGGCCTAATGGATAAGGCACTGGCCTCCTAAGCCAGGGATTGTGGGTTCGAGTCCCGTCTGGGGTGTTACAAAGCAGAGTGGCGCAGCGGAAGCGTGCTGGGCCCATAACCCAGAGGTCGATGGATCGAAACCATCCTCTGCTAAGTTTCTTTTGAGCCACTGTTGCTACACAAGTCCATGGGGACATCATCAATCAACTTTACGTTCACAGCATTGGAAGAACAACTGGACTTCATTCAAACAAATAGCAACTTAACAAGGAAAAGTGCCAACAGTCCAAACTCCCCACTTTCAATAGAGAGCATGTCCTGACCTGTTAGCTCTACAGTCACAAATGTTGTTGTGCATATTCATGACACCTGGAAGGAGAGACCGGCTGTTGGTGATCCTGTGATCGTTCCTCTATCTCATTGATTCAGACCCTGGGTCTGTGTAGACTGGCAATATCTCTCATTCTTGTTTCGGTCACATACCCAGTAAAATTATTTGCAATTATTAAAGGCCCTATAGTTAGAAATATTAGGAATTGGGCAGCCACACTACCAAATATGAAGGCACATGGAAACATTGTACTGAATCATGAAATTCAGCTGCAAAGGATCATTCACAGATGTGACCTTGATAGTAGGGGGCACTGGGAGTTGAACCCAGGACCTCTTGATCTGCAGTCAAATGCTCTACCACTGAGCTATACCCCCTCTCCTATTAAGATATAAATTAAGTTGATCCTTGTCTTATTCTTGGCTTGGGTTAACGATGATGATGTATTTTCTTGTAGAACTCCAGATATCCAACTAACAATACTTTGAAAAGGTAGTCCAACTACAACCCAAATACACTTGATGCATTGGAATACCCTGTATCTGTTGGTACAAATTAGTCTATATAAGCCCCAGTGGCCTAATGGATAAGGCACTGGCCTCCTAAGCCAGGGATTGTGGGTTCGAGTCCCGTCTGGGGTGTTACAAAGCAGAGTGGCGCAGCGGAAGCGTGCTGGGCCCATAACCCAGAGGTCGATGGATCGAAACCATCCTCTGCTAAGTTTCTTTTGAGCCACTGTTGCTACACAAGTCCATGGGGACATCATCAATCAACTTTACGTTCACAGCGTTGGAAGAACAACTGGACTTCATTCAAACAAATAGCAACTTAACAAGGAAAAGTGCCAACAGTCCAAACTCCCCACTTTCAATAGAGAGCATGTCCTGACCTGTTAGCTCTACAGTCACAAATGTTGTTGTGCATATTCATGACACCTGGAAGGAGAGACCGGCTGTTGGTGATCCTGTGATCGTTCCTCTATCTCATTGATTCAGACCCTGGGTCTGTGTAGACTGGCAATATCTCTCATTCTTGTTTCGGTCACATACCCAGTAAAATTATTTGCAATTATTAAAGGCCCTATAGGTAGAAATATTAGGAATTGGGCAGCCACACTACCAAATATGAAGGCACATGGAAACATTGTACTGAATCATGAAATTCAGCTGCAAAGGATCATTCACCGATGTGACCTTGATAGTAGGGGGCACTGGGAGTTGAACCCAGGACCTCTTGATCTGCAGTCAAATGCTCTACCACTGAGCTATACCCCCTCTCCTATTAAGTTATAAATTAAGTTATAAATTAAGTTGATCCTTGTCCTATTCTTGGCTTGGGATAACGATGATGATGTATTTTCATGTAGAACTCCAGATATCCAACTAACAATACTTTGAAAAGGTAGTCCAACTACAACCCAAATACACTTGATGCATTGGGATACCCTGTATCTGTTGGTACAAGTTAGTCTATATAAGCCCCAGTGGCCTAATGGATAAGGCACTGGCCTCCTAAGCCAGGGATTGTGGGTTCGAGTCCCGTCTGGGGTGTTACAAAGCAGAGTGGCGCAGCGGAAGCGTGCTGGGCCCATAACCCAGAGGTCGATGGATCGAAACCATCCTCTGCTAAGTTTCTTTTGAGCCACTGTTGCTACACAAGTCCATGGGGACATCATCAATCAACTTTACGTTCACAGCGTTGGAAGAACAACTGGACTTCATTCAAACAAATAGCAACTTAACAAGGAAAAGTGCCAACAGTCCAAACTCCCCACTTTCAATAGAGAGCATGTCCTGACCTGTTAGCTCTACAGTCACAAATGTTGTTGTGCATATTCATGACACCTGGAAGGAGAGACCGGCTGTTGGTGATCCTGTGATCGTTCCTCTATCTCATTGATTCAGACCCTGGGTCTGTGTAGACTGGCAATATCTCTCATTCTTGTTTCGGTCACATACCCAGTAAAATTATTTGCAATTATTAAAGGCCCTATAAGTAGAAATATTAGGAATTGGGCAGCCACACTACCAAATATGAAGGCACATGGAAACATTGTACTGAATCATGAAATTCAGCTGCAAAGGATCATTCACCGATGTGACCTTGATAGTAGGGGGCACTGGGAGTTGAACCCAGGACCTCTTGATCTGCAGTCAAATGCTCTACCACTGAGCTATACCCCCTCTCCTATTAAGTTATAAATTAAGTTATAAATTAAGTTGATCCTTGTCCTATTCTTGGCTTGGGATAACGATGATGATGTATTTTCATGTAGAACTCCAGATATCCAACTAACAATACTTTGAAAAGGTAGTCCAACTACAACCCAAATACACTTGATGCATTGGGATACCCTGTATCTGTTGGTACAAGTTAGTCTATATAAGCCCCAGTGGCCTAATGGATAAGGCACTGGCCTCCTAAGCCAGGGATTGTGGGTTCGAGTCCCGTCTGGGGTGTTACAAAGCAGAGTGGCGCAGCGGAAGCGTGCTGGGCCCATAACCCAGAGGTCGATGGATCGAAACCATCCTCTGCTAAGTTTCTTTTGAGCCACTGTTGCTACACAAGTCCATGGGGACATCATCAATCAACTTTACGTTCACAGCATTGGAAGAACAACTGGACTTCATTCAAACAAATAGCAACTTAACAAGGAAAAGTGCCAACAGTCCAAACTCCCCACTTTCAATAGAGAGCATGTCCTGACCTGTTAGCTCTACAGTCACAAATGTTGTTGTGCATATTCATGACACCTGGAAGGAGAGACCGGCTGTTGGTGATCCTGTGATCGTTCCTCTATCTCATTGATTCAGACCCTGGGTCTGTGTAGACTGGCAATATCTCTCATTCTTGTTTCGGTCACATACCCAGTAAAATTATTTGCAATTATTAAAGGCCCTATAGTTAGAAATATTAGGAATTGGGCAGCCACACTACCAAATATGAAGGCACATGGAAACATTGTACTGAATCATGAAATTCAGCTGCAAAGGATCATTCACAGATGTGACCTTGATAGTAGGGGGCACTGGGAGTTGAACCCAGGACCTCTTGATCTGCAGTCAAATGCTCTACCACTGAGCTATACCCCCTCTCCTATTAAGATATAAATTAAGTTGATCCTTGTCTTATTCTTGGCTTGGGTTAACGATGATGATGTATTTTCTTGTAGAACTCCAGATATCCAACTAACAATACTTTGAAAAGGTAGTCCAACTACAACCCAAATACACTTGATGCATTGGAATACCCTGTATCTGTTGGTACAAATTAGTCTATATAAGCCCCAGTGGCCTAATGGATAAGGCACTGGCCTCCTAAGCCAGGGATTGTGGGTTCGAGTCCCGTCTGGGGTGTTACAAAGCAGAGTGGCGCAGCGGAAGCGTGCTGGGCCCATAACCCAGAGGTCGATGGATCGAAACCATCCTCTGCTAAGTTTCTTTTGAGCCACTGTTGCTACACAAGTCCATGGGGACATCATCAATCAACTTTACGTTCACAGCGTTGGAAGAACAACTGGACTTCATTCAAACAAATAGCAACTTAACAAGGAAAAGTGCCAACAGTCCAAACTCCCCACTTTCAATAGAGAGCATGTCCTGACCTGTTAGCTCTACAGTCACAAATGTTGTTGTGCATATTCATGACACCTGGAAGGAGAGACCGGCTGTTGGTGATCCTGTGATCGTTCCTCTATCTCATTGATTCAGACCCTGGGTCTGTGTAGACTGGCAATATCTCTCATTCTTGTTTCGGTCACATACCCAGTAAAATTATTTGCAATTATTAAAGGCCCTATAAGTAGAAATATTAGGAATTGGGCAGCCACACTACCAAATATGAAGGCACATGGAAACATTGTACTGAATCATGAAATTCAGCTGCAAAGGATCATTCACCGATGTGACCTTGATAGTAGGGGGCACTGGGAGTTGAACCCAGGACCTCTTGATCTGCAGTCAAATGCTCTACCACTGAGCTATACCCCCTCTCCTATTAAGTTATAAATTAAGTTATAAATTAAGTTGATCCTTGTCCTATTCTTGGCTTGGGATAACGATGATGATGTATTTTCATGTAGAACTCCAGATATCCAACTAACAATACTTTGAAAAGGTAGTCCAACTACAACCCAAATACACTTGATGCATTGGGATACCCTGTATCTGTTGGTACAAGTTAGTCTATATAAGCCCCAGTGGCCTAATGGATAAGGCACTGGCCTCCTAAGCCAGGGATTGTGGGTTCGAGTCCCGTCTGGGGTGTTACAAAGCAGAGTGGCGCAGCGGAAGCGTGCTGGGCCCATAACCCAGAGGTCGATGGATCGAAACCATCCTCTGCTAAGTTTCTTTTGAGCCACTGTTGCTACACAAGTCCATGGGGACATCATCAATCAACTTTACGTTCACAGCGTTGGAAGAACAACTGGACTTCATTCAAACAAATAGCAACTTAACAAGGAAAAGTGCCAACAGTCCAAACTCCCCACTTTCAATAGAGAGCATGTCCTGACCTGTTAGCTCTACAGTCACAAATGTTGTTGTGCATATTCATGACACCTGGAAGGAGAGACCGGCTGTTGGTGATCCTGTGATCGTTCCTCTATCTCATTGATTCAGACCCTGGGTCTGTGTAGACTGGCAATATCTCTCATTCTTGTTTCGGTCACATACCCAGTAAAATGATTTGCAATTATTAAAGGCCCTATAGGTAGAAATATTAGGAATTGGGCAGCCACACTACCAAATATGAAGGCGCATGGAAACATTGTACTGAATCATGAAATTCAGCTGCAAAGGATCATTCACCGATGTGACCTTGATAGTAGGGGGCACTGGGAGTTGAACCCAGGACCTCTTGATCTGCAGTCAAATGCTCTACCACTGAGCTATACCCCCTCTCCTATTAAGATATAAATTAAGTTGATCCTTGTCTTATTCTTGGCTTGGGATAACGATGATGATGTATTTTCTTGTAGAACTCCAGATATCCAACTAACAATACTTTGAAAAGGTAGTCCAACTACAACCCAAATACACTTGATGCATTGGGATACCCTGTATCTGTTGGTACAAATTAGTCTATATAAGCCCCAGTGGCCTAATGGATAAGGCACTGGCCTCCTAAGCCAGGGATTGTGGGTTCGAGTCCCGTCTGGGGTGTTACAAAGCAGAGTGGCGCAGCGGAAGCGTGCTGGGCCCATAACCCAGAGGTCGATGGATCGAAACCATCCTCTGCTAAGTTTCTTTTGAGCCACTGTTGCTACACAAATCCATGGGGACATCATCAATCAACTTTACGTTCACAGCGTTGGAAGAACAACTGGACTTCATTCAAACAAATAGCAACTTAACAAGGAAAAGTGCCAACAGTCCAAACTCCCCACTTTCAATAGAGAGCATGTCCTGACCTGTTAGCTCTACAGTCACAAATGTTGTTGTGCATATTCATGACACCTGGAAGGAGAGACCGGCTGTTGGTGATCCTGTGATCGTTCCTCTATCTCATTGATTCAGACCCTGGGTCTGTGTAGACTGGCAATATCTCTCATTCTTGTTTCGGTCACATACACAGTAAAATGATTTGCAATTATTAAAGGCCCTATAGGTAGAAATATTAGGAATTGGGCAGCCACACTACCAAATATGAAGGCACATGGAAACATTGTACTGAATCATGAAATTCAGCTGCAAAGGATCATTCAACGATGTGACCTTGATAGTAGGGGGCACTGGGAGTTGAACCCAGGACCTCTTGATCTGCAGTCAAATGCTCTACCACTGAGCTATACCCCCTCTCCTATTAAGTTATAAATTAAGTTGATCCTTGTCTTATTCTTGGCTTGGGATAACGATGATGATGTATTTTCTTGTAGAACTCCAGATATCCAACTAACAATACTTTGAAAAGGTAGTCCAACTACAACCCAAATACACTTGATGCATTGGGATACCCTGTATCTGTTGGTACAAATTAGTCTATATAAGCCCCAGTGGCCTAATGGATAAGGCACTGGCCTCCTAAGCCAGGGATTGTGGGTTTGAGTCCCGTCTGGGGTGTTACAAAGCAGAGTGGCGCAGCGGAAGTGTGCTGGGCCCATAACCCAGAGGTCGATGGATCGAAACCATCCTCTGCTAAGTTTCTTTTGAGCCACTGTTGCTACACAAGTCCATGGGGACATCATCAATCAACTTTACGTTCACAGCGTTGGAAGAACAACTGGACTTCATTCAAACAAATAGCAACTTAACAAGGAAAAGTGCCAACAGTCCAAACTCCCCACTTTCAATAGAGAGCATGTCCTGACCTGTTAGCTCTACAGTCACAAATGTTGTTGTGCATATTCATGACACCTGGAAGGAGAGACCGGCTGTTGGTGATCCTGTGATCGTTCCTCTATCTCATTGATTCAGACCCTGGGTCTGTGTAGACTGGCAATATCTCTCATTCTTGTTTCGGTCACATACCCAGTAAAATTATTTGCAATTATTAAAGGCCCTATAAGTAGAAATATTAGGAATTGGGCAGCCACACTACCAAATATGAAGGCACATGGAAACATTGTACTGAATCATGAAATTCAGCTGCAAAGGATCATTCACCGATGTGACCTTGATAGTAGGGGGCACTGGGAGTTGAACCCAGGACCTCTTGATCTGCAGTCAAATGCTCTACCACTGAGCTATACCCCCTCTCCTATTAAGTTATAAATTAAGTTATAAATTAAGTTGATCCTTGTCCTATTCTTGGCTTGGGATAACGATGATGATGTATTTTCATGTAGAACTCCAGATATCCAACTAACAATACTTTGAAAAGGTAGTCCAACTACAACCCAAATACACTTGATGCATTGGGATACCCTGTATCTGTTGGTACAAGTTAGTCTATATAAGCCCCAGTGGCCTAATGGATAAGGCACTGGCCTCCTAAGCCAGGGATTGTGGGTTCGAGTCCCGTCTGGGGTGTTACAAAGCAGAGTGGCGCAGCGGAAGCGTGCTGGGCCCATAACCCAGAGGTCGATGGATCGAAACCATCCTCTGCTAAGTTTCTTTTGAGCCACTGTTGCTACACAAGTCCATGGGGACATCATCAATCAACTTTACGTTCACAGCATTGGAAGAACAACTGGACTTCATTCAAACAAATAGCAACTTAACAAGGAAAAGTGCCAACAGTCCAAACTCCCCACTTTCAATAGAGAGCATGTCCTGACCTGTTAGCTCTACAGTCACAAATGTTGTTGTGCATATTCATGACACCTGGAAGGAGAGACCGGCTGTTGGTGATCCTGTGATCGTTCCTCTATCTCATTGATTCAGACCCTGGGTCTGTGTAGACTGGCAATATCTCTCATTCTTGTTTCGGTCACATACCCAGTAAAATTATTTGCAATTATTAAAGGCCCTATAGTTAGAAATATTAGGAATTGGGCAGCCACACTACCAAATATGAAGGCACATGGAAACATTGTACTGAATCATGAAATTCAGCTGCAAAGGATCATTCACAGATGTGACCTTGATAGTAGGGGGCACTGGGAGTTGAACCCAGGACCTCTTGATCTGCAGTCAAATGCTCTACCACTGAGCTATACCCCCTCTCCTATTAAGATATAAATTAAGTTGATCCTTGTCTTATTCTTGGCTTGGGTTAACGATGATGATGTATTTTCTTGTAGAACTCCAGATATCCAACTAACAATACTTTGAAAAGGTAGTCCAACTACAACCCAAATACACTTGATGCATTGGAATACCCTGTATCTGTTGGTACAAATTAGTCTATATAAGCCCCAGTGGCCTAATGGATAAGGCACTGGCCTCCTAAGCCAGGGATTGTGGGTTCGAGTCCCGTCTGGGGTGTTACAAAGCAGAGTGGCGCAGCGGAAGCGTGCTGGGCCCATAACCCAGAGGTCGATGGATCGAAACCATCCTCTGCTAAGTTTCTTTTGAGCCACTGTTGCTACACAAGTCCATGGGGACATCATCAATCAACTTTACGTTCACAGCGTTGGAAGAACAACTGGACTTCATTCAAACAAATAGCAACTTAACAAGGAAAAGTGCCAACAGTCCAAACTCCCCACTTTCAATAGAGAGCATGTCCTGACCTGTTAGCTCTACAGTCACAAATGTTGTTGTGCATATTCATGACACCTGGAAGGAGAGACCGGCTGTTGGTGATCCTGTGATCGTTCCTCTATCTCATTGATTCAGACCCTGGGTCTGTGTAGACTGGCAATATCTCTCATTCTTGTTTCGGTCACATACCCAGTAAAATTATTTGCAATTATTAAAGGCCCTATAAGTAGAAATATTAGGAATTGGGCAGCCACACTACCAAATATGAAGGCACATGGAAACATTGTACTGAATCATGAAATTCAGCTGCAAATGATCATTCACCGATGTGACCTTGATAGTAGGGGGCACTGGGAGTTGAACCCAGGACCTCTTGATCTGCAGTCAAATGCTCTACCACTGAGCTATACCCCCTCTCCTATTAAGTTATAAATTAAGTTATAAATTAAGTTGATCCTTGTCCTATTCTTGGCTTGGGATAACGATGATGATGTATTTTCATGTAGAACTCCAGATATCCAACTAACAATACTTTGAAAAGGTAGTCCAACTACAACCCAAATACACTTGATGCATTGGGATACCCTGTATCTGTTGGTACAAGTTAGTCTATATAAGCCCCAGTGGCCTAATGGATAAGGCACTGGCCTCCTAAGCCAGGGATTGTGGGTTCGAGTCCCGTCTGGGGTGTTACAAAGCAGAGTGGCGCAGCGGAAGCGTGCTGGGCCCATAACCCAGAGGTCGATGGATCAAAACCATCCTCTGCTAAGTTTCTTTTGAGCCACTGTTGCTACACAAGTCCATGGGGACATCATCAATCAACTTTACGTTCACAGCGTTGGAAGAACAACTGGACTTCATTCAAACAAATAGCAACTTAACAAGGAAAAGTGCCAACAGTCCAAACTCCCCACTTTCAATAGAGAGCATGTCCTGACCTGTTAGCTCTACAGTCACAAATGTTGTTGTGCATATTCATGACACCTGGAAGGAGAGACCGGCTGTTGGTGATCCTGTGATCGTTCCTCTATCTCATTGATTCAGACCCTGGGTCTGTGTAGACTGGCAATATCTGTCATTCTTGTTTCGGTCACATACCCAGTAAAAGGATTTGCAATTATTAAAGGCCCTATAGGTAGAAATATTAGGAATTGGGCAGCCACACTACCAAATATGAAGGCGCATGGAAACATTGTACTGAATCATGAAATTCAGCTGCAAAGGATCATTCACCAATGTGACCTTGATAGTAGGGGGCACTGGGAGTTGAACCCAGGACCTCTTGATCTGCAGTCAAATGCTCTACCACTGAGCTATACCCCCTCTCCTATTAAGTTATAAATTAAGTTGATCCTTGTCTTATTCTTGGCTTGGGATAACGATGATGATGTATTTTCTTGTAGAACTCCAGATATCCAACTAACAATACTTTGAAAAGGTAGTCCAACTACAACCCAAATACACTTGATGCATTGGGATACCCTGTATCTGTTGGTACAAGTTAGTCTATATAAGCCCCAGTGGCCTAATGGATAAGGCACTGGCCTCCTAAGCCAGGGATTGTGGGTTCGAGTCCCGTCTGGGGTGTTACAAAGCAGAGTGGCGCAGCGGAAGCGTGCTGGGCCCATAACCCAGAGGTCGATGGATCGAAACCATCCTCTGCTAAGTTTCTTTTGAGCCACTGTTGCTACACAAGTCCATGGGGACATCATCAATCAACTTTACGTTCACAGCGTTGGAAGAACAACTGGACTTCATTCAAACAAATAGCAACTTAACAAGGAAAAGTGCCAACAGTCCAAACTCCCCACTTTCAATAGAGAGCATGTCCTGACCTGTTAGCTCTACAGTCACAAATGTTGTTGTGCATATTCATGACACCTGGAAGGAGAGACCGGCTGTTGGTGATCCTGTGATCGTTCCTCTATCTCATTGATTCAGACCCTGGGTCTGTGTAGACTGGCAATATCTGTCATTCTTGTTTCGGTCACATACCCAGTAAAAGGATTTGCAATTATTAAAGGCCCTATAGGTAGAAATATTAGGAATTGGGCAGCCACACTACCAAATATGAAGGCGCATGGAAACATTGTACTGAATCATGAAATTCAGCTGCAAAGGATCATTCACCAATGTGACCTTGATAGTAGGGGGCACTGGGAGTTGAACCCAGGACCTCTTGATCTGCAGTCAAATGCTCTACCACTGAGCTATACCCCCTCTCCTATTAAGTTATAAATTAAGTTGATCCTTGTCTTATTCTTGGCTTGGGATAACGATGATGATGTATTTTCTTGTAGAACTCCAGATATCCAACTAACAATACTTTGAAAAGGTAGTCCAACTACAACCCAAATACACTTGATGCATTGGGATACCCTGTATCTGTTGGTACAAGTTAGTCTATATAAGCCCCAGTGGCCTAATGGATAAGGCACTGGCCTCCTAAGCCAGGGATTGTGGGTTCGAGTCCCGTCTGGGGTGTTACAAAGCAGAGTGGCGCAGCGGAAGCGTGCTGGGCCCATAACCCAGAGGTCGATGGATCGAAACCATCCTCTGCTAAGTTTCTTTTGAGCCACTGTTGCTACACAAGTCCATGGGGACATCATCAATCAACTTTACGTTCACAGCGTTGGAAGAACAACTGGACTTCATTCAAACAAATAGCAACTTAACAAGGAAAAGTGCCAACAGTCCAAACTCCCCACTTTCAATAGAGAGCATGTCCTGACCTGTTAGCTCTACAGTCACAAATGTTGTTGTGCATATTCATGACACCTGGAAGGAGAGACCGGCTGTTGGTGATCCTGTGATCGTTCCTCTATCTCATTGATTCAGACCCTGGGTCTGTGTAGACTGGCAATATCTGTCATTCTTGTTTCGGTCACATACCCAGTAAAAGGATTTGCAATTATTAAAGGCCCTATAGGTAGAAATATTAGGAATTGGGCAGCCACACTACCAAATATGAAGGCGCATGGAAACATTGTACTGAATCATGAAATTCAGCTGCAAAGGATCATTCACCAATGTGACCTTGATAGTAGGGGGCACTGGGAGTTGAACCCAGGACCTCTTGATCTGCAGTCAAATGCTCTACCACTGAGCTATACCCCCTCTCCTATTAAGTTATAAATTAAGTTGATCCTTGTCTTATTCTTGGCTTGGGATAACGATGATGATGTATTTTCTTGTAGAACTCCAGATATCCAACTAACAATACTTTGAAAAGGTAGTCCAACTACAACCCAAATACACTTGATGCATTGGGATACCCTGTATCTGTTGGTACAAGTTAGTCTATATAAGCCCCAGTGGCCTAATGGATAAGGCACTGGCCTCCTAAGCCAGGGATTGTGGGTTCGAGTCCCGTCTGGGGTGTTACAAAGCAGAGTGGCGCAGCGGAAGCGTGCTGGGCCCATAACCCAGAGGTCGATGGATCGAAACCATCCTCTGCTAAGTTTCTTTTGAGCCACTGTTGCTACACAAGTCCATGGGGACATCATCAATCAACTTTACGTTCACAGCGTTGGAAGAACAACTGGACTTCATTCAAACAAATAGCAACTTAACAAGGAAAAGTGCCAACAGTCCAAACTCCCCACTTTCAATAGAGAGCATGTCCTGACCTGTTAGCTCTACAGTCACAAATGTTGTTGTGCATATTCATGACACCTGGAAGGAGAGACCGGCTGTTGGTGATCCTGTGATCGTTCCTCTATCTCATTGATTCAGACCCTGGGTCTGTGTAGACTGGCAATATCTGTCATTCTTGTTTCGGTCACATACCCAGTAAAAGGATTTGCAATTATTAAAGGCCCTATAGGTAGAAATATTAGGAATTGGGCAGCCACACTACCAAATATGAAGGCGCATGGAAACATTGTACTGAATCATGAAATTCAGCTGCAAAGGATCATTCACCAATGTGACCTTGATAGTAGGGGGCACTGGGAGTTGAACCCAGGACCTCTTGATCTGCAGTCAAATGCTCTACCACTGAGCTATACCCCCTCTCCTATTAAGTTATAAATTAAGTTGATCCTTGTCTTATTCTTGGCTTGGGATAACGATGATGATGTATTTTCTTGTAGAACTCCAGATATCCAACTAACAATACTTTGAAAAGGTAGTCCAACTACAACCCAAATACACTTGATGCATTGGGATACCCTGTATCTGTTGGTACAAGTTAGTCTATATAAGCCCCAGTGGCCTAATGGATAAGGCACTGGCCTCCTAAGCCAGGGATTGTGGGTTCGAGTCCCGTCTGGGGTGTTACAAAGCAGAGTGGCGCAGCGGAAGCGTGCTGGGCCCATAACCCAGCGGTCGATGGATCGAAACCATCCTCTGCTAAGTTTCTTTTGAGCCACTGTTGCTACACAAGTCCATGGGGACATCATCAATCAACTTTACGTTCACAGCGTTGGAAGAACAACTGGACTTCATTCAAACAAATAGCAACTTAACAAGGAAAAGTGCCAACAGTCCAAACTCCCCACTTTCAATAGAGAGCATGTCCTGACCTGTTAGCTCTACAGTCACAAATGTTGTTGTGCATATTCATGACACCTGGAAGGAGAGACCGGCTGTTGGTGATCCTGTGATCGTTCCTCTATCTCATTGATTCAGACCCTGGGTCTGTGTAGACTGGCAATATCTGTCATTCTTGTTTCGGTCACATACCCAGTAAAAGGATTTGCAATTATTAAAGGCCCTATAGGTAGAAATATTAGGAATTGGGCAGCCACACTACCAAATATGAAGGCGCATGGAAACATTGTACTGAATCATGAAATTCAGCTGCAAAGGATCATTCACCAATGTGACCTTGATAGTAGGGGGCACTGGGAGTTGAACCCAGGACCTCTTGATCTGCAGTCAAATGCTCTACCACTGAGCTATACCCCTCTCCTATTAAGTTATAAATTAAGTTGATCCTTGTCTTATTCTTGGCTTGGGATAACGATGATGATGTATTTTCTTGTAGAACTCCAGATATCCAACTAACAATACTTTGAAAAGGTAGTCCAACTACAACCCAAATACACTTGATGCATTGGGATACCCTGTATCTGTTGGTACAAATTAGTCTATATAAGCCCCAGTGGCCTAATGGATAAGGCACTGGCCTCCTAAGCCAGGGATTGTGGGTTTGAGTCCCGTCTGGGGTGTTACAAAGCAGAGTGGCGCAGCGGAAGTGTGCTGGGCCCATAACCCAGAGGTCGATGGATCGAAACCATCCTCTGCTAAGTTTCTTTTGAGCCACTGTTGCTACACAAGTCCATGGGGACATCATCAATCAACTTTACGTTCACAGCGTTGGAAGAACAACTGGACTTCATTCAAACAAATAGCAACTTAACAAGGAAAAGTGCCAACAGTCCAAACTCCCCACTTTCAATAGAGAGCATGTCCTGACCTGTTAGCTCTACAGTCACAAATGTTGTTGTGCATATTCATGACACCTGGAAGGAGAGACCGGCTGTTGGTGATCCTGTGATCGTTCCTCTATCTCATTGATTCAGACCCTGGGTCTGTGTAGACTGGCAATATCTCTCATTCTTGTTTCGGTCACATACCCAGTAAAATTATTTGCAATTATTAAAGGCCCTATAAGTAGAAATATTAGGAATTGGGCAGCCACACTACCAAATATGAAGGCACATGGAAACATTGTACTGAATCATGAAATTCAGCTGCAAAGGATCATTCACCGATGTGACCTTGATAGTAGGGGGCACTGGGAGTTGAACCCAGGACCTCTTGATCTGCAGTCAAATGCTCTACCACTGAGCTATACCCCCTCTCCTATTAAGTTATAAATTAAGTTATAAATTAAGTTGATCCTTGTCCTATTCTTGGCTTGGGATAACGATGATGATGTATTTTCATGTAGAACTCCAGATATCCAACTAACAATACTTTGAAAAGGTAGTCCAACTACAACCCAAATACACTTGATGCATTGGGATACCCTGTATCTGTTGGTACAAGTTAGTCTATATAAGCCCCAGTGGCCTAATGGATAAGGCACTGGCCTCCTAAGCCAGGGATTGTGGGTTCGAGTCCCGTCTGGGGTGTTACAAAGCAGAGTGGCGCAGCGGAAGCGTGCTGGGCCCATAACCCAGAGGTCGATGGATCGAAACCATCCTCTGCTAAGTTTCTTTTGAGCCACTGTTGCTACACAAGTCCATGGGGACATCATCAATCAACTTTACGTTCACAGCATTGGAAGAACAACTGGACTTCATTCAAACAAATAGCAACTTAACAAGGAAAAGTGCCAACAGTCCAAACTCCCCACTTTCAATAGAGAGCATGTCCTGACCTGTTAGCTCTACAGTCACAAATGTTGTTGTGCATATTCATGACACCTGGAAGGAGAGACCGGCTGTTGGTGATCCTGTGATCGTTCCTCTATCTCATTGATTCAGACCCTGGGTCTGTGTAGACTGGCAATATCTCTCATTCTTGTTTCGGTCACATACCCAGTAAAATTATTTGCAATTATTAAAGGCCCTATAGTTAGAAATATTAGGAATTGGGCAGCCACACTACCAAATATGAAGGCACATGGAAACATTGTACTGAATCATGAAATTCAGCTGCAAAGGATCATTCACAGATGTGACCTTGATAGTAGGGGGCACTGGGAGTTGAACCCAGGACCTCTTGATCTGCAGTCAAATGCTCTACCACTGAGCTATACCCCCTCTCCTATTAAGATATAAATTAAGTTGATCCTTGTCTTATTCTTGGCTTGGGTTAACGATGATGATGTATTTTCTTGTAGAACTCCAGATATCCAACTAACAATACTTTGAAAAGGTAGTCCAACTACAACCCAAATACACTTGATGCATTGGAATACCCTGTATCTGTTGGTACAAATTAGTCTATATAAGCCCCAGTGGCCTAATGGATAAGGCACTGGCCTCCTAAGCCAGGGATTGTGGGTTCGAGTCCCGTCTGGGGTGTTACAAAGCAGAGTGGCGCAGCGGAAGCGTGCTGGGCCCATAACCCAGAGGTCGATGGATCGAAACCATCCTCTGCTAAGTTTCTTTTGAGCCACTGTTGCTACACAAGTCCATGGGGACATCATCAATCAACTTTACGTTCACAGCGTTGGAAGAACAACTGGACTTCATTCAAACAAATAGCAACTTAACAAGGAAAAGTGCCAACAGTCCAAACTCCCCACTTTCAATAGAGAGCATGTCCTGACCTGTTAGCTCTACAGTCACAAATGTTGTTGTGCATATTCATGACACCTGGAAGGAGAGACCGGCTGTTGGTGATCCTGTGATCGTTCCTCTATCTCATTGATTCAGACCCTGGGTCTGTGTAGACTGGCAATATCTCTCATTCTTGTTTCGGTCACATACCCAGTAAAATTATTTGCAATTATTAAAGGCCCTATAAGTAGAAATATTAGGAATTGGGCAGCCACACTACCAAATATGAAGGCACATGGAAACATTGTACTGAATCATGAAATTCAGCTGCAAAGGATCATTCACCGATGTGACCTTGATAGTAGGGGGCACTGGGAGTTGAACCCAGGACCTCTTGATCTGCAGTCAAATGCTCTACCACTGAGCTATACCCCCTCTCCTATTAAGTTATAAATTAAGTTATAAATTAAGTTGATCCTTGTCCTATTCTTGGCTTGGGATAACGATGATGATGTATTTTCATGTAGAACTCCAGATATCCAACTAACAATACTTTGAAAAGGTAGTCCAACTACAACCCAAATACACTTGATGCATTGGGATACCCTGTATCTGTTGGTACAAGTTAGTCTATATAAGCCCCAGTGGCCTAATGGATAAGGCACTGGCCTCCTAAGCCAGGGATTGTGGGTTCGAGTCCCGTCTGGGGTGTTACAAAGCAGAGTGGCGCAGCGGAAGCGTGCTGGGCCCATAACCCAGAGGTCGATGGATCGAAACCATCCTCTGCTAAGTTTCTTTTGAGCCACTGTTGCTACACAAGTCCATGGGGACATCATCAATCAACTTTACGTTCACAGCGTTGGAAGAACAACTGGACTTCATTCAAACAAATAGCAACTTAACAAGGAAAAGTGCCAACAGTCCAAACTCCCCACTTTCAATAGAGAGCATGTCCTGACCTGTTAGCTCTACAGTCACAAATGTTGTTGTGCATATTCATGACACCTGGAAGGAGAGACCGGCTGTTGGTGATCCTGTGATCGTTCCTCTATCTCATTGATTCAGACCCTGGGTCTGTGTAGACTGGCAATATCTGTCATTCTTGTTTCGGTCACATACCCAGTAAAAGGATTTGCAATTATTAAAGGCCCTATAGGTAGAAATATTAGGAATTGGGCAGCCACACTACCAAATATGAAGGCGCATGGAAACATTGTACTGAATCATGAAATTCAGCTGCAAAGGATCATTCACCAATGTGACCTTGATAGTAGGGGGCACTGGGAGTTGAACCCAGGACCTCTTGATCTGCAGTCAAATGCTCTACCACTGAGCTATACCCCCTCTCCTATTAAGTTATAAATTAAGTTGATCCTTGTCTTATTCTTGGCTTGGGATAACGATGATGATGTATTTTCTTGTAGAACTCCAGATATCCAACTAACAATACTTTGAAAAGGTAGTCCAACTACAACCCAAATACACTTGATGCATTGGGATACCCTGTATCTGTTGGTACAAGTTAGTCTATATAAGCCCCAGTGGCCTAATGGATAAGGCACTGGCCTCCTAAGCCAGGGATTGTGGGTTCGAGTCCCGTCTGGGGTGTTACAAAGCAGAGTGGCGCAGCGGAAGCGTGCTGGGCCCATAACCCAGAGGTCGATGGATCGAAACCATCCTCTGCTAAGTTTCTTTTGAGCCACTGTTGCTACACAAGTCCATGGGGACATCATCAATCAACTTTACGTTCACAGCGTTGGAAGAACAACTGGACTTCATTCAAACAAATAGCAACTTAACAAGGAAAAGTGCCAACAGTCCAAACTCCCCACTTTCAATAGAGAGCATGTCCTGACCTGTTAGCTCTACAGTCACAAATGTTGTTGTGCATATTCATGACACCTGGAAGGAGAGACCGGCTGTTGGTGATCCTGTGATCGTTCCTCTATCTCATTGATTCAGACCCTGGGTCTGTGTAGACTGGCAATATCTGTCATTCTTGTTTCGGTCACATACCCAGTAAAAGGATTTGCAATTATTAAAGGCCCTATAGGTAGAAATATTAGGAATTGGGCAGCCACACTACCAAATATGAAGGCGCATGGAAACATTGTACTGAATCATGAAATTCAGCTGCAAAGGATCATTCACCAATGTGACCTTGATAGTAGGGGGCACTGGGAGTTGAACCCAGGACCTCTTGATCTGCAGTCAAATGCTCTACCACTGAGCTATACCCCCTCTCCTATTAAGTTATAAATTAAGTTGATCCTTGTCTTATTCTTGGCTTGGGATAACGATGATGATGTATTTTCTTGTAGAACTCCAGATATCCAACTAACAATACTTTGAAAAGGTAGTCCAACTACAACCCAAATACACTTGATGCATTGGGATACCCTGTATCTGTTGGTACAAGTTAGTCTATATAAGCCCCAGTGGCCTAATGGATAAGGCACTGGCCTCCTAAGCCAGGGATTGTGGGTTCGAGTCCCGTCTGGGGTGTTACAAAGCAGAGTGGCGCAGCGGAAGCGTGCTGGGCCCATAACCCAGAGGTCGATGGATCGAAACCATCCTCTGCTAAGTTTCTTTTGAGCCACTGTTGCTACACAAGTCCATGGGGACATCATCAATCAACTTTACGTTCACAGCGTTGGAAGAACAACTGGACTTCATTCAAACAAATAGCAACTTAACAAGGAAAAGTGCCAACAGTCCAAACTCCCCACTTTCAATAGAGAGCATGTCCTGACCTGTTAGCTCTACAGTCACAAATGTTGTTGTGCATATTCATGACACCTGGAAGGAGAGACCGGCTGTTGGTGATCCTGTGATCGTTCCTCTATCTCATTGATTCAGACCCTGGGTCTGTGTAGACTGGCAATATCTGTCATTCTTGTTTCGGTCACATACCCAGTAAAAGGATTTGCAATTATTAAAGGCCCTATAGGTAGAAATATTAGGAATTGGGCAGCCACACTACCAAATATGAAGGCGCATGGAAACATTGTACTGAATCATGAAATTCAGCTGCAAAGGATCATTCACCAATGTGACCTTGATAGTAGGGGGCACTGGGAGTTGAACCCAGGACCTCTTGATCTGCAGTCAAATGCTCTACCACTGAGCTATACCCCCTCTCCTATTAAGTTATAAATTAAGTTGATCCTTGTCTTATTCTTGGCTTGGGATAACGATGATGATGTATTTTCTTGTAGAACTCCAGATATCCAACTAACAATACTTTGAAAAGGTAGTCCAACTACAACCCAAATACACTTGATGCATTGGGATACCCTGTATCTGTTGGTACAAGTTAGTCTATATAAGCCCCAGTGGCCTAATGGATAAGGCACTGGCCTCCTAAGCCAGGGATTGTGGGTTCGAGTCCCGTCTGGGGTGTTACAAAGCAGAGTGGCGCAGCGGAAGCGTGCTGGGCCCATAACCCAGCGGTCGATGGATCGAAACCATCCTCTGCTAAGTTTCTTTTGAGCCACTGTTGCTACACAAGTCCATGGGGACATCATCAATCAACTTTACGTTCACAGCGTTGGAAGAACAACTGGACTTCATTCAAACAAATAGCAACTTAACAAGGAAAAGTGCCAACAGTCCAAACTCCCCACTTTCAATAGAGAGCATGTCCTGACCTGTTAGCTCTACAGTCACAAATGTTGTTGTGCATATTCATGACACCTGGAAGGAGAGACCGGCTGTTGGTGATCCTGTGATCGTTCCTCTATCTCATTGATTCAGACCCTGGGTCTGTGTAGACTGGCAATATCTGTCATTCTTGTTTCGGTCACATACCCAGTAAAAGGATTTGCAATTATTAAAGGCCCTATAGGTAGAAATATTAGGAATTGGGCAGCCACACTACCAAATATGAAGGCGCATGGAAACATTGTACTGAATCATGAAATTCAGCTGCAAAGGATCATTCACCAATGTGACCTTGATAGTAGGGGGCACTGGGAGTTGAACCCAGGACCTCTTGATCTGCAGTCAAATGCTCTACCACTGAGCTATACCCCTCTCCTATTAAGTTATAAATTAAGTTGATCCTTGTCTTATTCTTGGCTTGGGATAACGATGATGATGTATTTTCTTGTAGAACTCCAGATATCCATCTAACAATACTTTGAAAAGGTAGTCCAACTACAACCCAAATACACTTGATGCATTGGGATACCCTGTATCTGTTGGTACAAGTTAGTCTATATAAGCCCCAGTGGCCTAATGGATAAGGCACTGGCCTCCTAAGCCAGGGATTGTGGGTTTGAGTCCCATCTGGGGTGTTACAAAGCAGAGTGGCGCAGCGGAAGCGTGCTGGGCCCATAACCCAGAGGTCGATGGATCGAAAACATCCTCTGCTAAGCATGTTTTCCGCCAAGGATGCTACAAGTGGACATCAGCAAACTAAGCCTTGTTTACAGTGTTGAAGAAAGAACAGTATTTTTTCAAATAACTACTTCCCAATGAAAAGAGATACTAAATCATATCCACTCTAAAAAAAGGTGATTTGTCCAACTAACAATACTTTGAAAAGGTAGTCCAACTACAACCCAAATACACTTGATGCATTGGGATACCCTGTATCTGTTGTTACGAATATAAGCCCCAGTGGCCTAATGGATAAGGCACTGGCCTCCTAAGCCAGAGATTGTGGGTTCAAGTCCGGTCTGGGGTGTTACAAAGGGTGTTACTCCACCAAAATGCACACTTTATATTAATAAAAAAAACAATATCAAGCATAACAATTTAACCGTTCCCTACAACACCTTCCGATTTCAGTTATTTACTTGCTGTACATCCACTCCTCCGCAACCTTGAACCCTAGGAGCATTTTAAGAAGAGTAGAAGAACAGAGGGACAGCAGAAGCACAAATAAACAACACAACAATCAAGTATCCACATTAAACCTAGAAGGCGCGAGAGAGAGCGTCAGCAATCACGTTTTCAGTGCCTCTAATATGGCGAACATCCAAATGATATGGCTGCAAAAATAATGCCCATCTCATCAAACGCTGATTGGGGTTTTTGAAAGAGTGCAAAAAAAGTGAGGGGATTGTGATCTGTGTATACCACCAAAGGTGTCCCAGAACTAACATACACATCAAAATGTTGCAATCCCCAAATCAACGCTAAAGCATCCTTCTCAATGACTGAATAATTTAACTGATATGACGTAAACTTTTTTGAGAAAAACCCTACCGGCCTTTCCACCCCCACATCATCATCAGCCTGCAGCAACACTGCTCCGGCGCCCACATCACTGGCATCAACCTGCAACATGAAAGGCTTCTCAAACTGTGGTGCTGCCAACACCGGAGAAGAACATAGAAGAGCCTTTACATTGGTAAAAGCACACTGGGCCTTCTCTTTTGTCCATTCCCCCTCCCCATTCACTGCCTCTGCTGAAAACACTGTTGTGTTTGTGCACAGCACCGATTTTACGCACAGGACCTGAGTGGAGACAGGGGAAGATACACGTTCAAAATATGATTTCAGCATATTTATGTGACACAATCTAGATTTACCTTTAGGCATTGAGATCAAGTAATCATTTTCAGAGATCTGCTGCTTAACCGTACATGGACCAGCAAACATGCCTGAAATGGTGAGCCCACCACTGGCCTAAGAAACATGACCTGATCTCCAGGACTAAACTGCCGTTGTTTTGCTTTACGGTCAAACAGAGATTTCACTTTATTTTGCGATTTTTTTTCAACTTTCGTTTTGCCATGTGCCCCGCCACATAGATTCTGTGCCTAAAACCCTCCACATATTCCATCAAGTTCTGAGGTGGCTCAGACTGTTGGTCAATATTTTTCAACACAGCCAATGGTCCATGCACTGAGTGCCCAAAAACCAAATCATTTGGACTAAACCCGGTGCTGGACTACCTCCCTCGCAGCCAGTAACAACCACGGCAGACCCTCCTCCCAGTCTCGATCAAGTTCTGTGCAGTAAACACGCAAAAGGGACTTAAGGGTTTGGTGAAAACGTTCCAAACAACCTTGACTTTGGGGATGATAGGCCGATGACAGGTTGTGCTTAATCTGAAGCTGTTGTAAAACCTGAGCAAACAATCGAGAGCGAAAATTGGAACTTTGATCAGTTTGTATGACTTTGGGAATGCCAAATACTGAAATTAACTGAAACAGTGCTTTCACCACAGACTTGGCTGTAATAGAACGTAACGGGTAAGCTGCTGGATAGCGGGTAACCTGACACATCAAAGTTAACAAATATTGGTTACCAGACTTTGAGGGCGGCAACGGACCTACACAATCCATAACTAAATACTCAAAAGGCTGGTCCAAAACTGGAACAGGACACAACGGCGCCAGACCCATATGACCAGCTACATCATCATTTGCCGCTTTCACAACAGTTTCTCTGCACCACAAACTGCACACTTGGTTCACCCACAAACTTGTCTCCTTGTGCACACCCTGTTCGCAACAGGCCACCAATTTTCACAGAACAACCTTGAGCTGTATTTTCCATGTCCCCCACAGGAGCCACAAACTCAAAACCCTTACTCAAAGAAGGATCAGATTCTTGCTCATGAACCAAGTCACTATCAGAAATTGACTCAAAAGGCACCGGAACTACAGCCTTACCCTCTACTTTTAGTTGTTGAGCAGACTCATCTTCCAGACTCACCGCTCGAGTCACTGCATATTCTGGGAACCCCTCTTTTTCAGGTTCAGACTCGGTTTCTTCCTCTCTTGACTCTGAAGTAAGTGGTGTCGGCACCTGGGTGACCACATGGTGGCACCTCTGCCCACACTCTATCTCCTGCCAGGTCATTCCCCAGAATGATGTCAACCCCTTCCACAGGCAGAGCTGGGCGCACTCCTACCATTACTTCCCTAGTGACAAACCCACAGACTATCTTCATCCTATGCACCGGTACGGGAATAATATTCATACCCACAACCTGCATCAGAATGACATCTCCCGTATCTGTATCAGAGGCGAATGGAAGAACAGAGTCACAGACCAAAGTATGTAGTGCGCCAGTATCGCTCAATATTTTAACTGCCACTTTCTCCTTTCCAGGTACGGACACGTAACCCTCTGAAATAAATGCTGCATAGTCCCCTTTGTTTTTTGACTCACACAGAGTAGGACAATGAACAACAGAGTAATCCCCCATTTGGAGCGCTAACTGGACAGAGGAAACACGGGTAGCCAAAGCGACAGGCTTTACTTGTGACCTGCCAGAAAACCATTTGCCATTTGCCACTCGCTCAAACAAAGAAAAAAACAGGTCTGGATCCTTTTCTGTGAACTGGGGAAGCAGTTGCCGGTTATATCCCACATTAAATGTATTTTCCTCCTGACCAGTGACCCCGGAAGACATTCTTCCCTCAATTATTTGCTTCAACTTAATGTGTTCCATCTCCAATTGTGTTTCTGCTTTAATTCCACTTAAAAATGTTCCACTTTAAATTTTTCATATTCCATACTAAGAGTTAACAACTCCTTTTGCTGTTCAAAGGTCAAAGCTACAGGGGTCACTGTAGGTGAAATGACAGGTTTATCAAACAAAATCTCCCTTTCCACCAATGTGTCTCTCAACAATACTCTCACATCTTCCTTCAAACATTTATCAGTCACCTCAATCTCAAAGTGCTCAGCAATTTTTTGCAGGTGTTCCTTTGTACACTGATTCAATAACTCCATTGAAAGAGTGTGTATAAAGTATTTCACAATGGAAGCCATATTTAATGCACTAATAACTACTTATATAGAAAACAAACAGAAAACATGGTGAGCCAGACTTCCTGAGTGCCAATCCCTAACCATATACAATGATATTTGTATTTTGAGCAACCCTGGTTCCCTACCTACCAATATTACTACCTTAAACCTAACCGTCTTCTTTGAGGCATGCCGGGCTCAAGGCCACTTTAAACGCTGAACTCCACAACCCTAAGGTCTGGAAGCGTACCCTCGACAGAGACCGAAATCTCCACCCAGGATTACCTCAAAACAAAAAAGGCAAAATAATAAAGTAGTGGACTGTTGGAAGTACTGATACAATACAGCTGGCCCACTCGGTGCCTAACTAAACCAGGGCTTCTCACTACCACTTCCCCACTTTAGCACTCAAAAAGCCATACTCACCACGTGCTGCATGTCCACAGAGGAGAGGATTCACCACACTCCCACTCAGGGCCTAATTACTGACCAAGCTGTTCTCCTCCAAACCAATCAAACAAACAAACCAATTACTTGTATGCATCTCCCAAGCAATTTATATGTAAAAACAAACATGCAATTACTAACTAGTGAATAAATTCACAACCAAAATGTTGTATGGAATAAACTTTCCAAAGTGTTACTTACCAAGAAAGTCCAAAATCAGATTCCACCACTACAAACTAAGCCAAAACTTGTGTTACACTATTGTGTCACTTACCTCATACTATAGGCTACCCATATATGTATAGTAGCATGCTAGTGCTGTATATACTATATATATATTAATATTCACAGCATATATGAATATAAATATATATATAGTATATACAGCACTAGAAGTATCCATATCTGTCTGTACATAACTGCATTTAATCCTTTTTACATATCTGTAGATACTATATCTATATATGTACATATTCCTTACCTACTCTTACTAGTTACACTGCTGGCCAGTATGACTTACTACCAGTGTTCTTTTTTATTTTGTATGTATCCTTTATTTATCCAGGAATGTCCCATTGAGATACAAGATCTCTTCTTCCAGGTAGTCCTGACCAACACAGCACACAACAAGTTTCAACATAAAACAGGGCATTAAACAAAAAACATACAATTCAAATATAAATACAGAAGGCCATTTGTGCAGTGGCAAGGAGCATAATCAGATCAGCAATAGCATCCGGTAAAACAGTTTTTTTTTTTTTTTTTTTTAATTTTTTTTATTATTGCAAAACAAAACTTATTAAAAGTCAGTACTCAACACACAATGTATAATGAAACTTTCAGTAAAGGTGGTTAAAATATATGCAAGTACAGAAACAGGATAAAACAAAAATAGTCAATAATAACATTTTAACCGTATACCGTGTATATCCAGCGAAGTTACAATTATATAAATGTTAGTATATAATATACCCCGAATACCTATTTTCTAAAACCCTACACACATATGCTCCAGCTCAAATCCCCCCCTCCCGGACCCCCTCTTGGATAGTACCTCCATTATCCCTCACTCCTAACCAGACATCACCATTATAGGCTAGCTTTTATTCTCTCCACCACTTCTAACCACATTAACATTTTGGATTCATTGAGCCCTAGAATTCTTGCTGTTGATATTTCTTGATATATCACATCAAGATATGTAAGAAACCACACTTTTCGGCACATTTTTTCCGGTTGAAACCAACGTGATGCAATCAGTTTTTTAGCTACTGTGATACCCGATAAAACCAATCTTTTTAGTTGTGGGTTCACTGCAAACTCAAAAACATCATTCAATAGCAATACCGCGGGGTGTACAGGTATATTCCAAAATACGAGTATTGATAATTGTTGGGACACATCTTCCCAGAATGTCTTAACTGGTGGGCAGTCCCAATACATGTGCATAAATGTTCCTTCGTCCCCATTTGTACATTGGGAGCATTTGGAGTTTTGTATAAGCCCCATTTTGCACAGCCTTATAGGAGTCAAGTATGTCCTGTGAATATAGTTCAGATTGATTTGTTGATGATCCGGGTTCCTTGATGTAAGTCGGACATTTGCCCAGGCTCCTTGCCAATCAAAGTCATTTTCCAGGTCTGGTATATCCCTCCTCCAGACATTGTCTAGTTGAAGGGTTTCGTACGAGGACGTTAGTAATTGTGAATAAAAACCTGATACAAAACCTCCCAATGTATTTCTGTCATAGAAAAATTTGTGGTATCTGTGGTGTTCAATTGGTATGTGTAATGGAACACCGTGGGATCTCATACAAAGTTTTAACTGTATGTAAAAAAGCCATGTGGACTCGGTGAGGTTAAACTTTATGCATATTTCGACATAACTACAGAGGCCCTTGTTATTAAAAATATCCCCTAATGAGTGTATGCCTCTTTCTTCCCATACAGGGAATCTTATAGGTCGTTTTCCCATTAAGAGAGCATTGTTATTGAATATGGGAGTGTGATTATGCCATACTTGATTGTTAGGAAATTTCCTTTGAGTTTCCCGCCATGTCCTGATTGCATGGGTTATTATTGGGCCAAATTCTCGCTCACAATGCTTGATTGAAAGTTTAGTGTATGCTATGTCTTCCAATCTCTGTGGGGCTACTATGTTTTCTTCTAAATTTCTCCAAGATACCAAAGCCTCGGGGTCAAACCATATCTTCTTCAATGGTCTTAATGTGAAGGCATTAAAATATTGTAAAAAATCTGGGACTGCCATGCCACCGTCTGCTTTACTTCTCTGTGCGGTGGATCTTTTTATGCGAGGTGGTTTGTTATTCCAAATAAATTTGTATGTGGAGGTTTGTAATCTTTTCCAGTAGCCCTCTGGAGGAGGTAACGGAAGCATTGAGCTGAAGAAATTGATTCTTGGTAATACATCCATCTTAACTATTGATACCCTTGCCTGTACTGAGTTTTTAAGTTTTGCCCACCTGTCCAGGTCGTCCTTGATTTTGTTCTGTATTTTTGTGTAATTGTGCTTCACCGTTTGTCTTATGGTGGGGAATATTTCCACTCCCAAGCATCTGAAATGTTTTACCATCGGTATCGCACCTGGGAGGGTTATATCTTTTTTTGCAGGGGTGTTAAGTGGAAGGAAAGCCGACTTCGGCCAATTTATCTTAAATCCCGATAAATCACCAAAGTTCTCAATCAACTTGAGCAGATGAGGCAATGTGGTGTTGGGGTTTTGCATGAACAATATTACGTCGTCCGCATATAAACTAATTTTTTGTTGTGTGCCCTTGATTACGATTGGTTCTATGGATTGGGATTGTCTTATATATTGTGCTAAAGGCTCTAATGATAAATTGAATAGTCCGGGACTAAGAGGGCAACCCTGTCTGGCAGAGCGTGATACCGGAAAGATTTTGGAGATGATTGTGCCTGTTGTAATCATGGCCGATGGGTCCTTGTATAGTACTTTAATCATATCAATGAAACCTTTTCCTAACCCCATCCTTTCCAATACTGCCCATAGAAACGACCATTCCAACCTGTCAAATGCTTTCATAGCATCCAGGGATAGTATCGCCTTAGGTGTGATGTCCTCTTTGTCTGTATCTAGTACGTGCAGTATTCGCCTTATGTTATCATTGATCAGGCGACCTTTTATGAAGCCTGTTTGGTCCGTATGAACTAAAGACGTCATATGCTTTTGCAATCTGATGGCTAATATCTTAGAGTACAGTTTGACATCGGTTCCGAGGAGGCTTAAAGGACGGTAACTACCGCATTCAGTGGGGTCTTTGTCTTTTTTGTGAAGAACTGAAATGAGTGCGGTATTTTGGTGTTCGATGAAGCTTCCCTCTTTGACTGAGTATAAGATCATATTTAGTAATAAGGGTCCAAATATGTCCCAGCAAGAAATGTACATTTCTGATGGGATACCGTCAATTCCCGGAGCTTTGCCGTTTTTCATTCCGGATATGGCCTTCTTGAGTTCTTCTAATGTGATCGGTACTTCTAACCGTTTAGCGTCTTCATCTGTAAGTTTAGGGAGAGTAATTTGATTAAGATATGTGTCTAATTTGTCTTGATCAAAGGTCGTTTCTGAGTTATATAAATCGGAGTAGAATTCTTTGAATGTATCGTTTATTATTTTGGGTTCTGTTACTAGAGCTTGTTGTTTCCTAATGGCAGTTATATCTGCAAATTTTGCATTAATTCTTAGTCGCATGGCTAATAGGTGACTAGGTTTAGAACCTTGGAAGTACTGCTGTTGTCTAGTGCTGCGTATTTGCAATTCCGATTTTTGTCTGTACATTGCTTTGATCTCGGTCTTTAGAATGTTAACTTGGTTATCTAGTCTAGTAGAGTTGTTGTATTTTAAAGAATTAAAAAGCGTTGAGTAAAGCGTTTCCATTTCAGACAGTTTTGTGTTTTGATTTTTGCGCAATATGGAGGTAAATCTATCCGAGAAATCCTTGATCATACTCTTTACCGACATCCATAATATTCTGGGATCTTGCACCGAGTTAGCATTAACTTGTAGGAATACTGTGAGAGCTTCTTTAATTTGTGTAATGAATTCCTTGTTGTTAAGCAGCATCGAATTAAAACGCCATCTTGGGGCCCGGGTAGATAATGTACCAAATGTTGCTTTCAGGATTAAGTAGCAGTGATCTGATAGCGCATTGGGTGTCATTTCCACTTCGTATTTATCAAATATTCTCGGGGATGCAAAGACGTAATCAATTCTGGATAGTGTGTTGTGTCTCGCCGAACGACAGGAGTACTTGCGGGTCATGGGGTTAAGTGAACGCCATAAATCAGTTACTCCTGTTGATTTCGACCAATCTTTTAATGCTTTAGATGAATTCTTTTGTTCGCTGGAGAAGGAAAGGTAAGTTTTGTCCATCCTTGGGTTCCAAATGGCATTAAAATCCGCACCTATTATGTATGAGTACTCGGGATGGTTTAACATTTCTCCTGTTAGTGAAGTGAAGAAACCCACTTCGTACAAATTCGGGGCATATACCGCTGCCAATGCAATTTTCCTGTTATTGTGTATAATCCTAGCTATAGTTATGCGCCCCTCAGCATCCGACCATACCCCTTTCAATTCGATATTTAATTTGCGTCTGACGACTATGGCTACCCCTCTAGTTCTCGTAGCAAAAGAAGAGTGACCAATATTATGGTATATGTTATCCGCTAACGTATTTATGTCTCCCTCTAAAATGTGCGTTTCGCTTAATAGTGCCACGTCCACATGTTCTTTTTTCATCAGTGTAAGCACGCTTTTGCGCTTGTGTTGTTTGTTTATCCCACCGGTGTTCCATACCATTATATTCAAACTAGCCATAGTCTATGCATGTTTTCGTGTAGTTTTTGGTAATGTTTCTGGAGTATGAAGCTACAATAGATGCACATCCAATTAATGAGGTCCCGTTGAGAGCTGAGCTTAAAAACATATATATATACAAATAAAAATCCCCTATTTTCCCCTCTCCCAGAAAGTCGAACATGCCTGTGTTCCAAGAACACATCCTCCGCGATTGACTTTCTCCCATGGTCCACCGGATTGCCCAACCTGAGCATTGTAATCCTAATTTTCCTATGCTCATTGCCATAGGATCTAACATTTCCATTCTATTGCAATAGAATGTCGCTTTTGGTCTTGCACCTTCCCTTACTGTAATGAAGTATTGTGATAAATAACTAAAGATAAAAATAAAAAATAAAATAAAAAGAGAATAAACCTTTATCGACATATTCCTTTGAACCCTCCACCAACGTGTGAGGGAAAAAAAAAGTAAAAGATTGTAGATCAGTATTGACACTTAATGTGAAGAACATTGGAAAAGAATAATGTAAGTTACAATATATTTAAAAAATATATAGTAATATTGACACCTTAATGTGAATAACATTGGAAAAGAACAATGTAAGTTAAATTATATTTAAAAAATATAGGGTGATGAGAAGAAAAAATTTGATAAAATAAAAATCAATGGAAAGATATAGATAATGAATAAGAGATAAATAATTATCAACGTGGAGAAGCCACTAGAACCGATTTAACTGATTAGATAAGATAGAAAAGCAGCGCCTTTTAGCGCTTCAATGTGCCTTTAATGGAGTGATTACTTAAATTGTTAGAGTAACCTTGCTGTGCCCATACGTTTATGTGTGGATAATTTTAAAGTATTATTAAGGTCTGATTGCACTTCATTTAATTTATATATGCTATGTGTATGCACACCGAATGTAATTTTTAGAGTTGTATGCTTCGTTGTCATGGTGCCTTATATTCTAGAAGGTTGTAGAATATACTAGTGCCTAGACTATTTTACTTCGTTGTCATGGTGCCTTATATTCTAGAAGGTTGTAGAATATACTAGTGCCTAGACTATTTTACATTCCAGAATGATCTAAGAGACCCAGGGCATTTGAGCGATAAACCCAGAATATTCCAGATAGATCTTTTTGCATTGATATTTATTTATTTGTCCCCTCAGAGACCAGAGACTGAAATTATAATGTATTATGAATCGTATTATACACAATAAACATTGTTATAGACGACTTGCATATCGTTTGCTACTTTGATGAACACAGCAATGTTATTCCAACACTGGTGGAATGACCTCATTGATGAACACAATAAAGTCATCCCTACACTGGTATATATTTAGAGAGAGGCTTAACTGAATCCGGCATTTCCGTCATGCTTTGGGTTATTTGCTGCATTTTGAATCAGGAAATCCTCAGCATCAGAGGGTGTAAATGGACCTGACCTGCGGCCGTTATTGTCCAAGTATGATAACAGCGCCGGATATGCTAGCCTTGGCTTGTGGCCGGCTGTGTACAGCTTTTGCATCACAACTTTGTATGGTTGACGTCGGATGATGGCCTCTCTGCTCAAATCTTCGTAGATAAATATTGGTTTATCACCATACTTCAGCTTCCCACATTGGTTGCGAGCATATTTGATGATTTCATCCCTTGTTGTAGTCTTCCGCAGAGTGACAATGATGACTCTCGGCCCGTTGATATTTTGCCCCTGGGAACCAATTCTGTAAACTTGTTCCACTTCTGGCACTTTGTTTGGGTCGGAGTTATTCAAAATCTTTGATAACTCGTTTGGAAAGTTGATGTCATCGCAGTTCACTGATTCATCAAGCCCCACAATGCGGATGTTATTCCGCCTGTGGTAACGATGGGTTTCTAGTTGCCTCTCCATCACTTCGTTTTTAAGCAGTTTTATTTCCCTTCGGTATTCATCTTTAACTTTTTCCATCTCTTCTCCCATCACTGTCATGATACCTTCGTTCGCCTTGACTGCTTTTGTGTTTTCTGTCACCGAAATCTCCACTGTCGTGATTCGCTCTGACTGTGCATCGAACGCTTTCTTGACTTCTTCTAATTTCTCATCGATGTGATCGAATTTAGCCTCGATGCGATCGAATTTAGCCTCGACGTTTGCCTCGAGCGCCTTGATGTGTGTAATCTGTTCTTTCATCAGGTTAGACTGTTCTGCCATCTGTTCTTTCATCAGGTTAGACTGTTCTACCATCTGTTCTTTCATCTGGTTAGACTGTTCTAACTGTTCTTTCATCATGTTAGACTGTTCTACCATCAGGTTAGACAATGTGTTGAAATCGGGTGGATTTCTGCTTACTTCAGTTGACGGCAAATGGTAGATAGATGCAGTGACGTTGGAATCCATAAATCTGGCTGCTCTCCCTCTCACGGAGCTTGAATCTGTACCTTCTTTTATGTTGGTCTCTATTGACTCTCTTTCGGGGACCGTAATCGATGATCCCGGTACATTGTCCTCTTCCTTCTCCTCCTCGGAGCTTGTCGCCGTCGGCTCAGAACCAGCGACGGTTCGGACGCGTCTATCTCGTGTTTTTACGTCCTGCGCCGTTGGAGTTGCCGTAGTTATTTTCTCTGCCTTCTTTCCACCTTTAACCATATTGTCTTTTGATATGGTTAGTAGAGGGTCTTAACAATACATACGATGTGGTCTATTCTCTTTCTTTACTGTCCAAATAATGTTTTTAAACGAAATTAGCGTTAGTGGGAGCGGAGCAATTGCAAAATGCGTGTGCTACATGTTGTAGCGTAACCGGAAGTTCAGGTAAAACAGTTACATGTTTCATGAAGGGCTAATCGTAGCATACCTTTAAAAGCATTCACAGTAGGAAGTGCCTCTAGACAAAGTTTTACTTGCAGCGTATTCCATAAAAAGAGAGCATAGTGGGAGAATGCAGCTTTACCAAGCTCTGACTGCATCAAAGGAACATTTAAAAGCATCCCATTTGCTGCTTGTCTGGTATTAAAAAAGCAAGTATAAAAGGACAGAAGTCTGGAGATATATAAGGGCAGCTTACCTAGCAATGACTTAAGGATAAAAATCAACATGTGTGATTGTCTTCTTTGGTACAGAGGACCATCCTAAAGACTGATACAAAGTGCAGTGGTAGGTGTGAGAGCCTGCACCCGTTACAAAACGTATGGCAGTATGGTATGCAGAATCCAGCTTTTTAAGCAGGGAGGAAGGAGCATGCATATAGATCACATCGCCATAGTCTAATACAGGCAGAAAGGAACTCTGCACAATTCTCTTCTTGGCTTCAGACGGGAAACATTTCTTTAAGCGGAAGGAAAAGCCCAGTTTAGGTCTACGTTCTCTCAGTAGGATCCCAATATGAACATCAAAGGCCATCTTTTCATCAATCCATATGCCCATATACCTGTATCGCTGTACATATTAAAACTACAACTCTGTACATACATCTGATTAGCACTATTACTCAGTAGTACTAATTTATATATGTTATACCCAGTTTAATCACCTGTACATTGTATTTTAGTATTGCACTTTACTGTCACATTTGCACTCTGGTTGGATGCCAAACTTATTTTGGTTGTACTGTACTTGTGCTGTATGACAATACATTTAAATCTAATCTAATTTGGTGGAGCCCGTTCAGGGAGTGTCCACTGGGAGGAGGCAGATAACCAGAAAACTGGAGCACTATGATTGCCATGGTATCCGATATGAGGCCTTTGCCTCGGTACAAAACATAATTATCTTACTTAAACATAAGTGTAAATTATGTACATTTATCCTGGTCAATTAGCTACATTTGAGTCCCAACAGGCTGGATCTCTAGATGAAAAATATACTATTTAAAACATGTACTGATTGTGTCTTTAAGATGGGTCTACATTTACTCACAATGGTGAATCCCCCCCCCCCCAAAGAAACACTACCAAATGTAAAATACAAGTTGCAAATGGTTTTTATTGACTTCTGTACAAAAAAGGACAACATGATGAAGAACATTATGACATGATGATGAACATAACATGGCAGAAAATAGGCTTCTTCTTCTGGAGAACTGATCCAGGTCTGACACAGAGAATGACAAGACAGTGCTTCTGCATAAAGACACTCGGACATAAAGAGGAGAAAAAAAATCAAACATTCACACTAGACATGTTTCTCAGAAATGCTTGCATTGAATCCAGTTTTTCCACTTGTCACATTTTGGTGAGTTTGACATCAAGTAAATTGGAGCCAGAGATTAAAAACACATAATATAAAAAGAAGGGGAAAAAAGCTATTAGTGTCTTGAAAGACTGTCAGGTTTCAAACTGTGTGGGTATCAAGCAGGAAGAAATATGTCAGGTTTTAACGGTTTGGGTATCAAGCAGGAAGAAAGACTGTCAGGTTTAAAATTGTGTGGGTATCAAGCAGGAAGAAAGACTGTCAGGTTTTAAACTGTGTCGGTATCAAGCAGGAAGAAAGACTGTCAGGTTTTAAACTGTGTCGGTATCAAGCAGGAAGAAAGACTGTCAGGTTTTAAACTGTGTGGGTATCAAGCAAGAAGAAAGACAGTCAGGTTTTAAACTGTGTGGGTATCAAGCAGGAAGAAAGACTGTCAGGTTTTAAACTGTGTGGGTATCAAGCAGGAAGAAAGACTGTCAAGTTTTAAACTGTGGGTATTGGCTCTCATCAATCAGTATTTATATTGTTATTGTCTGCATTGCTTTTACCCTTTTTCTTATTCTCTGCATTGCTTTTATTCTGTTTTATGTGCATTTTACTGCTGTGAAGCACTTTGGGCTGAAATTATTGTATGAAAGGTGCTCTACAAATAAATAAATAAAGTTTTTTATTATTATTATTATTATTATTATGAGGGTAGATATAGTCAGGCCCCTCGGGCTCTGATTTAGTCTGAGAAGCAGGGAAAGGGGAGATCTTCAGGATCGAATTTAATTAATTTATTGTAGTTATTAAGTCATTACCTGAACAAAATGATAACATACATCTCTGGCATAACCCAAAAATAATCACACTATTTCATTCAACATGTTGATTAAATTTGACCGTCACAAATCTTTTTGATAATTATCTTTTTTTGTCAAATACGCCCCCCCTAGTGGACAGAGAATTAACTGAAATGACTGGTGGAGGAAGAGCATGTCAGTTACCAGCCAACCGATTTTCTAAAACACAGTTCAGGGGAGGATTTACCCTCGAAATACTTGATGTGAGAAATAAAAATAAAGCTGAGTTGAACATACGGTAGAATGTAAACATCAAAATTAGTTTGATTTTGTTTCCAAAGATTAAAAGTTTTTTTCACTCTGCTAAAAAGAACACTTTTTTTAATGAATGCCACAAAATAAAAAAAACAATCGTTCTACCAGCACAAAGACTGACATGATGTAAAATGAAATAAAAAGGTACAAAAAAAAATAAAAAATAACTCAAAAAAAATATATATCAAAACACCATGTTGCAACAAACGTTTTAGATTTTGTACACAAATGCAGTTGGACAAATAATAATTTGCAACTGCAAGATACAGCGTAATCACACATGGTGTCTAAGCAAAAAAGAAAAAAGAAAGAAAAATGAACTATATATCAATATATGATAAGCTTATACATTTTTATATACACACAAATTAACATCCTTCACACATTTAGAATACTCTGAACTGTACAATATCTGCAATCGGAACCGTTGAGCAAAATACCTTTTTTTTCTTTTCATATACAGTAATACTATCCTTTACAATATACAAGATTAAAATGTTCACACAAGAGAAATGCTAAGCACAAGCCTTGAAAAGGCCACAAAGTGCATATTATTAGAACATCAGATGGAAGCCACTGGTAGGAAAAGGACAACAGTTTTTTAAGAGCAAGAGATTTCGAGGTCGAGTGACCGTGGAGAGACTCTACTGCACTCTAAACCCAGGGCCTCACAACACTAACCACTAGCGGAGGGTAGTTCTGGAGTAAGTATTTAAGGAACACACAGACAGACGGACACACACTCACACAGAACCACATATACATACTCAGTCAGAATAATAAAACGCTTCTCGTAGTCATGCACGCACGCACACAAGATCGGGGAGAGAAGACGACGTCGCACGGATACTCGCCCTCCAAACACTCAGCGAGTTGCTAGAGGTGTGAAACTCAGGCTTTAACCACAAGACACCATTTTAATTTCCGAGGCAACAATTCCAACGTTTGGCAATGTCACAGGTTTCACCGACGATACAATTCGATTCTGTAATATATAAATCAATATGATGAGATGCCGCGAGCGGGCTGACTTCTGTCAAGTCACAACTCGTACGACGCTCCCAGAATGCTCAGCCTCACGGTTGAATGAAAAATCGGAAGCTCGATTCTTTGAACCCAGACATAAACGACGCAAAGTAAGCGTTTTGAACGACCTATTTGTTTTAGGATATACCAACAATCTGAAGTGATATATGTACATTGCATCAACTGAATTGGATCATTGCCTTTTAAAATCAATATATTGATCCAAATCAATGTATCATTCCTAGTGCTGGGCCAAACTGGGCCGGTTTGGTTTTAGTCGACCGAGACCCTGTTAGTCCGTTACTCCATTTCGAACATGTTTTACAAACTGAACGAGTTGTTTCCTGAAGAACGCTGAGCACATCTCTTATAGGTGCCAGGTTCACAAGGAGGTCCTTCTGCATGACTGCATGAAACTCAAACTTCACAGATTTGTGGATTAGTTGACTAAGAATCCCTTTGGGGTCGACGGCTAATCATTCCAGCCCTACGAGTCGTCTTCAAGTGGTGGCACTCCGCTAAGTCGAGACGTGTTGGCATCCTAACTGGGTCTACCACTTCTCCACAGCAGTGACTGTCAGTAGGTGCAGGGTGAAGTTGCCTCAAGATGTAGCCTGGTCCTAACCTCTAACCTCTATTTCACATAGAATAGACATTTTCCTTTTATGTCGCTGACCGGCGAAAATTATTCCGGTAGCCAACAGATTTTCCGACAGGGGGGGGGGGGGTGAACTCGTTTTTGAAGGGACCAACCACGTTCTCTGTGTCATGTCCCGTCCTCCACTCAGCGAGTTGAAAGTATGAGTGACGTCTATGCGACCCAATCAATCACTGCGGTCAAATTTAAAGTGCATCACACCCATTTGGTAAAATCTGCGAGCTGAAATTCCGGCTCGCTAACTTTAGGTCTCGGATAAATTTTACCCAACAAACGTACAGTGTGAAGTGTAGTTATTTCTCTTAAGTCACATTGCAGGGAGAGATGTTTCATCGGTAACTAGAAAAAAGGCCTACAGCCTCTTGGATGCTAAGAAAAAGTACCTGGTGAAGAAAGATAACAGCCTATGAACACAGAACATCACCGTTTCACTTTGACAACTTCACCCTGACGCGTGTCATCACTAAGCCTGGGAGAACCGATGCCTTCAAACAAAACAAACAAAAAACACTGAAATTAGATTTTATTTTCCTTTTTCCTTCAAACAATGAGCTGGAAACACTGATGAGCGACTGAGGCGTTTGTTTCCCGAGCGATCGCCGCCACCAGGCAGGCTTCACGCTGCGCTCCGAACGGCGAGGCAAGGTTTTTTTACGACGAGCCGCGGACGTCAGACGGACACGACTCTGCGACAGGGAATGCTTGCAGCCAATATCTGTGGCGTTGTGTGCAACGAGTGGACGGCTTGTTGGTCAACGTCGGCGCATGCTGAAAGCAGAAGCGTGTGTAGTGTCTCGGTTTAATCTGACGATCATCTCCGTTGCGCCGCCTCGGTCCAATGAAGCGACTGACAAACTGACATGAAACTGACGTTAGAAGCCGAAGCAATTATCTGTGTAGGCAACTGAAATGACCAGGCGTTTATTAGAAGGTTTACGGTAATCCCCTTTGTTCGACAATAAAGGCCACCGAAACGAAAAGCTATTCCTATAGTTACCGCACCAACAGATTGGTAACATGCGAAGCTCATATCTTGTAAAGATTATTACAATGAACAAAATTGATTCATAATCCATTTGCAATTGGTTATATGGTAAATTTCAATCAGGAGAGATCAGTCATGTGCCCTACATTCTACATGGGAACATAATAGCCTGCATAGGAATCACCCTGCCTGGGTATAATGTATATTGGTGCAGATAACTCCTCTGCCACCAGGGGGCCAAAACCGTGTTTTCATGCCAAGAACCCCTACAGTCATACCACCATCTGATATGATTTTGTCCCATAACTCCATAACTGTCTACACTGTAGGTGGAGAGACAACAGTGGACAGAGTCGATCAGAATAGTCATCCTTACACATTCTCGCATTGGCCTAAATTCTAGTGAATTAAATAATAGTGACATTTAACTATTCATAATCTTTCTGGGAGCACCCCAGGAACCCCCCCCCCACCCGGCAGACACACCTGTACAGTACCGTGTGTCGGTGTGATTCTCCAGGGAACAGCTCTGGACAATGAGGACGCCAGTGTATTATGTTCTATGTTCCATGTAGGACTTAGGAAAACACACTTAAAGGGTATCTGCTTAATGGAAGCGTCATGTCCCCTTACGGAGCGCTCGTCGTAGGTCTCTCGGCTGAGTTAACCCACAGATGGTTTTCAAGCATTCCCGGTTTCAGCAGGTGACGTCCTGGACAGACTCGCCCGTTCTTCTCCGGACGCCCCGGACGAACGAGACTGAAACGAGCCGAGAAGGTTTTTCTTAAGGCCACGTTGTTTCCGTCGCCTGTTTAACAGGCTCTGTGTGTAAAAGACCACTCTTTCATTCTCTCTCTCTCTCCCCCTCTCCTCCCCATATCATCACCGTTCAACCACTTCACCCTCGTTAGGAGCCATAAGGCCGTTAGTCTGGAGGTGATGGTGCCGATGTTGATATGACGACCCAGGAGTTTTAGCTTTTTCTCACATTCATTCCTTCCTTCCTTCCTCCATTCATCCCTACCTTCCTCCCTTCCTGTTCTGGTCCACTTGAGTTTTTTGTTTTTCCTTTGGTCTTCATCTGGGGTTGGGGGGGGGGGGTTATGGTGGTTCAGACTCCCGTCCCGGTCGAGCAGCAGTCGGTCAAGTCAATTAGTCTCTTCCTACTTCCCGTTTCCTCTCCGGACAGGAAGAGGCGCGGCTGCGTGGGGGGGGGGGGGGGGGGGGGGGAGGCGGCGCTAACGGTGGAGCAGGTAGACCACCAGCTCGTAGGTGGCCATCATAATGGCGGTGTTGGGGATCTGGCGCACCAGGTGCGTGGTGAGGCCACGGTACAGCGCCCGGTAGCCCTCCTCCCGGGGAACCATCAGCAGGGTCTGGAAGAAGGAGCGGTAGCGAGTGCCTTCCTCTCGTAGCCGCGTACGGATCACCTCTGGAACCGCGGGGAGGGGGAGGGGAGAGAGAGAGAGAGAGACGACACCGTTTGGATAAATACTACAGACTGCGTTTTTTTATCCCGTATTTTAAGTAAATTTCAAGATATTTTAAGTCAAATTATTTGTATTTAACCCTCACCGTGTGGGTAGGCTATGGAGGTGGCGCAGGTCTTGGAGGTGGCTGCCGCCAGCATCATCCCCACGAAGTCCGAGGCGTCTTTGACCGCCTCCTCCTCGTCGTCCATGGCGGCGCGGGCCTTGGACTCCTGCAGGCGCCGCTTGATGGTCTCGTAAATCACAAAGTGGATGACGGTCTCCGAGATGCCGGCGTAGGAGGCCGACATGCCGCGGTAGAACCCTCGCAGGCCGTCCGCCTGGTAGATGTTCCTCCAGCAGTCCAGCGCACTCAGGCGACGCTCCCCGCGATTCCTGATGGGGGGGGGGGGGGGGGGGGGGTGGAGAGAGAGATGTCTTAACACAACATATACAAACTAGGACCTGGAAAAAATATAGAAAAACATCCAATCATTTAATTTGAATCAAATTCTTAAAATATTTTGATCAATCTTTAAATCTATGCTTTTTTCAATGGATGTGTGAAGATTTTCCCCTAAACATTATTTCTAGTTTGCCTCCTGTCCTGCAGACGTCTCTAGTCCCATCCTGCAGGCGTCTTTAGTGCCGTCCTGCACACATCTCTAGTTTGCCTCCCGTCCTGCAGTCGTCTCTAGTTTGCCTCCCGTCCTGCAGACATCTCTAGTTTGCCTCCCGTCCTGCAGTCGTCTCTAGTTTGCCTCCCGTCCTGCAGTCGTCTCTAGTTTGCCTCCCGTCCTGCAGACATCTCTAGTTTGCATCCAGTCCTGCAGACGTCTCTAGTTTGCATCCAGTCCTGCAGACGTCTCTACTGTAGTTTGCATCCAGTCCTGCAGACGTCTCTACTGTAGTTTGCATCCAGTCCTGCAGACGTCTCTAGTTTGCCTCCCGTCCTGCAGACGTCTCTAGTTTGCATCCCGTCCTGCAGACGTCTCTACTTTGTCTCCCGTCCTGCAGGCGTCTCTAGTCCCGTCCTGCACACGTCTAGTTTTCATCCCGTCCTGCACACGTCTAGTTTGCATCCCGTCCTGCAGGCGTCTCTAGTTTGCCTTCTGTCCTGCAGACGTCTCTAGTTTGTCTCCTGTCCTGCAGATGTCTCTAGTCCCTGTCCTGCACGTCTCTAGTTTGTCTCCCGTCCTGCAGACGTCTCTAGTTTGTCTCCCATCCTGCAGACATCTCTAGTTTGCCTCCTGTCCTGCAGACGTCTCTAGTTTGCCTCCCGTCCTGCAGACGTCTCTAGTTTGCCTCCCGTCCTGCAGACGTCTCTAGTTTGTCTCCAGTCCTGCAGACGTCTCTAGTTTGTCTCCTGTCCTGCAGACGTCTCTAGTTTGCCTCCCGTCCTGCAGACGTCTCTAGTTTGCCTCCCGTCCTGCAGACGTCTCTACTTTGTCTCCCGTCCTGCAGACGTTTCTAGTTTGCATCCCGTCCTGCAGACGTCTCTACTTTGTCTCCCGTCCTGCACACGTCTCTAGTTTGCCTCCCGTCCTGCACACGTCTCTAGTTTGCATCCCGTCCTGCAGGCCTCTCTAGTTTGTCTCCCGTCCTGCAGACGTCTCTACTTTGTCTCCCGTCCTGCACACGTCTCTAGTTTGCCTCCCGTCCTGCACATGTCTCTAGTTTGCATCCCGTCCTGCAGGCCTCTCTAGTTTGTCTCCCGTCCTGCAGGCGTCTCTAGTTTGCCTCCCGTCCTGCAGCAGTCTCTAGTTTACCTCCCGTCTGAACTACTATGGAAACTAATTTCACCATTTGACAACAATGGCGGGTGCTGGCCACCTGAAACCAGCATAATCAAGCTACTGAATCTAAATCAAATCAGGACCTTGTGAAAGGAATCGATTGGGGTAATCCGATTCTCAGCCCCAATACGTGGTATATCCAAAATCTCTTCAATTCATACAAACACAATGAAGGTCATCTCTTCAATTCATACAAACACAATGAAGGTCATCTCTTCAATTCATACAAACACAATGAAGGTCATCTCTTCAATTCATACAAACACAATGAAGGTCATCTCTTCAATTCATACAAACACAATGAAGGTCATCTCTTACCTGGCGTCCAGCTGGAGGCGGGTCTTAATCAGCCAGATGGGATTGGTGGCCGTGATGGCTGTGAACCCTGGGAAATGAAGTTCAGAGGTTCAGACATCGACACATGGACACAATGTTAAACACAGTTTAGTGAACTACTCTCTACGCTGGACTAACAGAGCAGGGCAGCACTTCACAAAGCAGGATCAACAGGTTAGCCATGGATTCAGATACATATGGGGCTTGGAATTACTGCCAATTTAGTCAATTTTGGCTGTGGCCGGTATTTAGGTCAATCTACCAGTCATCTACTCTTAGAACTACTTTTGAATAAAACTGCTAAAAATGTTTTATTCCTGAATCCACTCGCCATAGGAGCAAATTGTAGAAAAAGACTTTCATTCCCTGTGCGCTTTACATAAATCAATTACATTTCTAAACTGTTACGCATAATGTTCTTGATGAATTCATTTTGGACTTCCAACTTCCCCTGATCAGATGAAAGACTGATGTAGTGAAAACTAAAATCAACAGATTCCTTGGCTTCTTCTCCTCCTCTGTCTATGAATAATGAATCTAAACTGACCTCAGTCTGTGAACGTACTGTTGGCTTCTGGAAGCTTTTGTTCACGGCCATCTTTAGTTTGTGTTTATGAACTATTCATGAGGTGTTTATGAGGCAGGGGCATAAAGAATGTTCCCTTAGCGTGGGCGAGAGGAACACAGCGCTGAACACAAGATCAAACCATGAAGCTGAAGGTTCTTCCTTCTTTTGCTGCATTTAAAAGTATGATCTCTGACCACTGTGTGTCGACTTGTAACTGTCTTGGCTGATTTTGTATTGTTTATTCTTATTTATTGTGTCTATCTGTATGACCTAATGCACTCATTTAGTTATTAGCTAGTTACTTATTGCACTATAATTCATTAATTATAATTATTTATATTATTCTAGGAGACATAATAACTCCTAGCTTATTTACAAAAGAGCTAGACATTGGGTCTGATAATGTATGTACCATTTATATATATTTTGCTAGCTTTTTACTTTAAATAACTACCGGTAACTCTTTTGAACAGACTGATCTCTGAACAGACTGATCTCTGAATGAGAGCTTGCTCTTATTGTTTGAACAGGCTGATCTCTGAACAGGGGTATCTCTGAACAAGAGCTTACTCTTCCCGTTTGTACTCCTATATAAATAAAGGTTTTCATTGAATTGAATAAACCTTTGCGGAGAGCTTCGTGAAAACCAAATGGCTTCTGGGTGACATTACTTAATTAATTCAGGAAGGATAACGTGATGCTGCTGAGGTGGAATTCAATACAGGCTAGGCTAGCAGGCACGGCTAGCAGGTTAGGCTAGCAGGTTAGGCTAGCAGGTTAGGCTAGCAAGTTAGGCTAGCAGGTTAGGCTAGCAAGTTAGGCTAGCAGGTTAGGCTAGCAGGCACGGCTAGCCGGTTAGGCTAGCAAGTTTGCCTAGCAGGTTTGGCTGGCAGGTTAGGCTATGAGGTTAAGCTAGCAGGTTAGGCTAGCAGGTTAGGCTAAGGGAAGGCTAGCAGGTTAGGCTAACAAGTTAGGCTATGGGGAAGCTAGCAGGTTAGGCTAACAGGTTAGGCTAAGGCAAGGCTAGCGAGTTAGGCTAGCAGGCAAGGCTAGCAAGTTAGGCTATGGGGAGGCTATCAGGTTAGGCTAAGGCAAGGCTAGCAGGTTAGGCTAGCAGGCAAGGCTAACACGTTAGGCTAGCAGGCAAGGCTAGCAGGCTAGGCTACCAGGATAGGCTAGCAGGATAGACCAGCATGCAATGCTAGCAGGTTAGGCTAGCAGAATAGGCTAGCAGAATAGGCTAGCAGGATTGGCCAGCAGGCAAGGCTAGCAGTCAAGGCTAAAAGGTTAGCCTAACAGGGTAGGCTAGCAAGTTAGGGTAGCAGGCATGGCTAGCAGGTTAGGCTAGCAGGCAAGGCTAGCAGGTTAGGCTACCAGGTCAGGCTAGCAGAATAGGCTAGCAGGCGAGGCTAGCAGGCAATGCTAGCAGGTTAGGCTAGCAGGTCAGGCTAGCAGGTTCTCAGACAAGGCTAACAGGTTAGCCTAACAGGTTAGCCTAACAGGGTAGGATAAGAGGTTAAACTAGCAGGCAAGGCTATGCTGCCAAGATGTGTGCATCTGTATTTTACAGCAGTAGGGTTACTGGGTAGTTTTAGGTTCAGGCAGGAAATGTTGTCTTAAATCTTAAACTTAAATCTCCACGATGTAGTTTTCTTTTGCCATTACAAATTGACATGCATATTAATCTCTGCCAAAACAAACAATCTATAATTGAATCCCAGGGAACGCATTAACAATGCTAGTATTTGTGTATGTAAGACATTAGATTTAACAGTTGATATGACGTATAGATTTAGTGTGTACCTGTGTGAGCCAACAGTAGGAGGAAGGGTGTGATATGAGATGAAAGTGAAGGCATGTAAGTTGGCTGCTCTCTGTATCGTAGCAAACGACGAGAGGATAAACCCTCGCTTTTCACACTTCCTGCATGGTGCAGAAATAAAACACGGCCATTTGGAGGGAATAAAAGGGGCCTAAATCCAGCGCACGTCTTCCAACAAACTGTATCAGAAGTCCTACAGTATAAAAGGCAACTGGCTGAAGAGGAAGAGGATGACAAGTCTGTCGAAGAGAAGAGTGAAAAGAGGAGGAGGAAGGAGGAGGAAGAAGGAAGTAGTAGAAGGAAGGAAGTAGCGTCTATGGCGTGTACTCACGAGGGAGGGGCATAGCTCCTCCTCCTCCTCCCCTGCAGCTAGTAGCCTGCAGATATGGGGGGCTCAGGTGGCGGGGGGTCTCCCACCCACTCACGCAGGGGTTGTGAGTGCTTTAACAGTAAAGCCCCTAAAATAGACAGAGGCTTTTCTGTACCAACGGATCACACACACAAGCAGCAATCTCAACCAACCAACCCCTTCGCAAACCCTCCAGAACCGGGTCAAATACGATTCACAAATAGTGGTATTAAAGTCCAAATAGACAGTGGTATTAAAGAATTCTCAACAACATCGTTAGCTAACCGTCATTTAAGTAGTCAATTCATCCAACGACTGTTTTATCGATCCATCTGTGCATCTAAGCGATTGACTTTCATAGGGGGGAAAAAAGATAATTGAAAATGTCCATTTAAGTTTACTTGTTTTCTTTTTTTGTAACAACTTTTCAGCACTTTCTTTTAACAATCTTAGTGTTTCTGATTTAAATTATTCTTGTTCTTTTGTATGTTCATTAGACATTAGACTATTAATACATTTTTAAGTGATTATTCTTGCCACGCTGCGCCGGCCTGCCACCATGGGGCTGCTATATGTGTCAAATTGCGGTCACTCACTCAAACGTGGACGTTTTACGAGCAACGTTTTGTAGGACGCAGTAGGGATAAGCACGAGTAAGGTCTTCCCAGATCCAGAACTTTCATGAATTACTCGAGTAGAGCAGTTGTTTAGGGAAATACATTTTCATTTTTAGACCACATCTTAACGAGATATTGCACAGAGTCACACATATGTTACCGATTATATTATGTCGCTCTCCACGGACATAACAGTGCACAGCAATATACCTGATGCTTAATGCGTATTTAGCCAAAACAGTCAGTTACCATTTGTAATAATTACATTACCTCCACTCTGTCTGCGGCAGGTCTCTCTGCTCATGGAACGGCATGTCCGTATCAATAGTGAACGCTACGTAAAGTGGGTGACGTGTGTTGGCACAATTTGGAAATGCGCAAAAACGAATCGCTGTTTTTATCTTTTAAATAACGCTAAGCTAACCAACTTTTCGTGGTAAGGTTAAGTGGACTATCCATGCTCCACAGCTTCGAGCTTCCTGCAACAACTCACGCCTCGGATTTCAGAGCGAGATATCAAAGTGCCCATGTTACGCTTCCTCGCTGTCGCAAATCTGCGTGTGGCTAGCTGAATTTGAGATCGCACTCGCATTGCATTGTGGGGTAGACTATGAGGCCTGGACGACATGATATGAGAGTCGAGAAACAAGACATCTTTAATACCATCGTTGATCGTTAGCATTCATCTTGTTCTTGACCTGCATGTAGTGCCAGGCTGGTGGGGTTTCACTGTATCAGATGGTGTCAGTAAGTGTTATCAATCACAATCAAAGACTTTCAATTAATTTACTGCAATGTCTTAACTTTGAGCCTGTATTGTGGTTAAGTGTGGATATCCACCCACCTGGCAACAACAGCAGGTTAAAACAAATCACAGAATGTATTTGCAAATACTATTTGTCCCAGAGCTGCTCATTACTCACCCCCTCTGCCCAAATCCATTTCACTTGATCAATATTTGGGTAGGAAGGAGAAGAGAGATGCATTAAAGTCCCAACGCCCCCACCCACTCCTCCATCCCTCCCTCTCCTCCCACCTCAGGTATCTCTGTTCAACAGGTGAGATGATCAGGGGAAATCATTCCATCTCACCCACAGCACCCGCCCCCCCCCCCCATGTTCATCAACTGGAAAGCAGTCAATTGAATAGAAAATGAGAAAGAATTACTAGAAACTAACCCATTCAAAAACAAAACAACAATAATGAAGTCCACCCCTAGCCTGATAATTCGTGTATCGAAGTGCTCTATAATGTTGTTGTCGATTTTTGTTTGTTCATATTCACGGTTATCATACGTCATAACAGGGACTTGAACTAGAACGATACACAAACAGGGATGTAGGTAACACATCAGCATAGGGAACAAAGTAAGTCATTGTTTCTGGCTCATGATTAGTAGCTTATTAGTAGTTTTTAAGATCTCTATGAAGGCAAGTAATGAGACCTTTGAGGGAGAATACGGTCATGGATGGTTTTCAATGTAAGAATAACAGGCAAGGCTACAGAATACGTCTCATGTAGAGGAGACCTTTGGCAGACGATCCCTTGTTGAGGTCTGAAGACTCAAGAGGATCCCTTGTTGAGGTCTGAAGACTCAGAGGATCCCTTGTTGAGGTCTGAAGACTCAGAGGATCCCTTGTTGAGGTCTGAAGACTCATAGAGGATCCCTTGTTGAGGTCTGAAGACTCAGAGGATCCCTTGTTGAGGTCTGAAGACTCAGAGGATCCCTTGTTGAGGTCTGAAGACTCAGAGGATCCCTTGTTGAGGTCTGAAGACTCATAGAGGATCCCTTGTTGAGGTCTGAAGACTCAGAGGATCCCTTGTTGAGGTCTGAAGACTCAGAGGATCCCTTGTTGAGGTCTGAAGACTCAGAGGATCCCTTGTTGAGGTCTGAAGACTCATAGAGGATCCCTTGTTGAGGTCTGAAGACTCAGAGGATCCCTTGTTGAGGTCTGAAGACTCAGAGGATCCCTTGTTGAGGTCTGAAGACTCATATAGAGATGTTTGGCAGACAAGCCATTATTGAGGTCTGAAGACTCAGACGAGCCCTTGTTGAGGTCTGAAGACTCATATAGAGATGTTTGGCAGACAAGCCATTATTGAGGTCTGAAGACTCAGACGAGCCCTTGTTGAGATCTGAAGACTCAGAGGAGCCCTTGTTGAGATCTGAAGACTCAGAGGAGCCCTTGTTGAGATCTGAAGACATGAATGAATGTAAAAGTATGAAGGGTCAAACAGGAAATGAGAAAGTTACCCAATCCTTGTGAAAGTGAAGTAGCTTCAACACATCACAACACGTTTAGAACCATGAGAATCTGACAATGAATGTCCCATAATGTCATTATATACAGTAGGCCTGAATGTAATGAAAACCTGTGACCTACTAGAAGGCTTCAAAGTAAGTCATGTGTTTTGATTACATTCAGGCCTATTTATAATAAAACACTAGCACAGGTATCTTGTGTTTATTATTAATAAGCCTAAAGGTAAACTTTTACTGTTATTAACACAACTGTCTCCTGTAAGAACCTGCTGCAGCCCAAACAGACAGGCCTCTAAACAGACAGGCCTCTAAACAGACAGGTCCTCTAAACAGACATGCCATCCATTTAAACAGACGGGCCTCTAAACAGACATGCCATCCATTTAAACAGACAGGCCTCTAAACAGACAGGTCATCCATCTAAACAGACAGGCCATCCATCTAAACAGACAGGTCATCTAAACAGACAGGTCATCCATCTAAACAGACAGGTCATCTAAACAGACAGGTCATCCATCTAAACAGACAGGTCATCTAAACAGACAGGTCATCCATCTAAACAGACAGGTCATCTAAACAGACAGGTCATCCATCTAAACAGACAGGCCTCTAAACAGACTGGCCTCTAAACAGACAGGCCTCTAAACAGACAGGTCCTCTAAACAGACTGGCCTCTAAACAGACTGGCCTCTAAACAGACAGGCCTCTAAACAGACAGGCCTCTAAACAGACAGGTCCTCTAAACAGACTGGCCTCTAAACAGACTGGCCTCTAAACAGACTGGCCTCTAAACAGACTGGCCTCTAAACAGACAGGCCTCTAAACAGACAGGCCATCCATCTAAACAGACAGGCCTCTAAACAGACAGGCCATCCATCTAAACAGACTGGCCTCTAAACAGACAGGCCATCCATCTAAACAGACTGGCCTCTAAACAGACAGGTCATCCCTCTAAACAGACTGGCCTCTAAACAGACTGGCCTCTAAACAGACAGGTCATCCATCTAAACAGACAGGCCTCTAAACAGACAGGTCATCCATCTAAACAGACTGGCCTCTAAACAGACTGGCCTCTAAACAGACTGGCCTCTAAACAGACTGGCCTCTAAACAGACTGGCCTCTAAACAGACTGGCCTCTAAACAGACAGGTCCTCTAAACAGACAGGTCCTCTAAACAGATTGGCCTCTAAACAGACAGGTCATCCCTCTAAACAGACTGGCCTCTAAACAGACAGGTCATCCCTCTAAACAGACAGGCCTCTAAACAGACTGGCCTCTAAACAGACAGGTCCTCTAAACAGACAGGCCTCTAAACAGACAGGCCATCCATCTAAACAGACAGGCCCTCTAAACAGAGAGGCCCTCTAAACAGACAGGCCTCTAAACAGACAAGCCCTCTAAACAGACAGCCCTCTAAACTGCTCTCTAAACAGACAAGCCCTCTAAACAGACAGCCCTCTAAACTGCTCTCTCAACAGAGGCCCTCTAAAATGCTCTCTAAACAGACAGCCCTCTAAAATGCTCTCTAAACAGACAGCCCTCTAAACTGCTCTCTCAACAGAGGCCCTCTAAAATGCTCTCTAAACAAACAGCCCTCTAAAATGCTCTCTAAACAGACAGCCCTCTAAACAGAGAGGCCCTCTAAAATGCTCTCTAAACAGACAGCCCTCTAAAATGCTCTCTAAACAGACAGCCCTCTAAAATGCTCTCTAAACAGACAGCCCTCTAAACTGCTCTCTCAACAGAGGCCCTCTAAAATGCTCTCTAAACAGACAGCCCTCTAAAATGCTCTCTAAACAGACAGCCCTCTAAACAGAAAGCCCTCTAAAATGCTCTCTAAACAGACAGCCCTCTAAACTGCTCTCTAAACAGACAGCCCTCTAAAATGTTCTCTAAACAGACAGCCCTCTAAACTGCTCTCTAAACAAACAGCCCTCTAAACTTCTCTCTAAACACATACCATGTAGGTGTGACCCTTCATGTAAAGCTTCTATATACCTACTTATACACCTGCATTATAACCAATATAACTCTGTATGATAGCATGTACAATAATGCTCTATATACCGTATATATATATATATATATTTATTCTTACCATATATATATCCGTCTGTTAGAGGTGGGGGGGGAAATGGATACGTAGTGGTATCGCGATACTTTGAGTCGCGGCGATACTGTATCGATACAGGGACGCCAAATATCGTTTTTTTTTTGTAGTATTATTTTTTTGTATAAGGAAGTTGCATTGTTCATTTCAATACCTGTAATAGTACAGTAGTCCACACATGCACACATGTGCATTCAGTTAAGTTGGAATGTGACTAATACAAACAGTTCAGTTTGTCAGGTACATGCAACACAGATTACAGTGTTTACATCCGTCTGCTTGAGAAAATACCATGTTCTGCAATACAAATGATTGAAGTGAGATGAACAGACTGAACTTTATTTGATTGGATAAACATGTTGAAAAAAGGTAATAAATCGCAATATATCGCAATATTAATATCGAAATACTCAGCATATGGCAATATATTTAGTATCGCAATACTATCGTATCGTGATAGTATCGTATCGTGAGGCCTCTGGTGATTCCCACCCCTACTGTCTGTACATACCTGCATATAATCCTTTTTACATATCTGTAGATACTATATCTATACATATCCATTACCTACTCTTACTAGTTACACTGCTGGCCAGTATGACTAGCTAGTATTCTTAGCTATTTCACATAGTTTGATTATTGTATATTGGAGCTTGTCTTGTGTGTGTGTGTGTACTAGTCCAAGTCTCTAGTCCTTTGTCAAGAATAGCTACTGCAACGCTGTAGCTAATTGGGGATCCTAATAATCTAATCTAGTCTAAAGTTAGGCATGGCCTCAACAACCCCCAGCCTAAGGCCCCTTGATGAAGACACAATACCGTTCCCGCTAACATGATCTTTTACACGTCTATTGTGTCGCTACTAGGAGCTCTCAGCCGGGCCTTATAGACACATACAGGCTTCCTGGGCCGCTGGCCAAACCCGCGGGCTAGCCGTGCAGAGTGCCCCGCCCCCCACGCCGCTTCATAAAAGAGCCTCTGTGTGCCGACTCATTCATCCTGGGGACCGAGGGCTCCTCCACAGGAGTCCGACCTACATTCAGGAGGAGGCGGAGCGCGCTTTACATTCACAGCCTCACATTTCAGTCTATTCTTTCAAAATGCTTCTGGATTTAAAAAGGATCAATAGGCGGCCACAGATTTTTGGCAACATTTGAGATTATTATATCTTATCTTGTATCGACAGTAGGGATGCCCCGATCGATCGGCCACCGATCGTTATCGGCCGATAATCAGTATAAATATGCGATCGGGGAATTCCGATAATGAGTCATATTCGCCGATCGCGGAAACTGATCAAAGTGGATATCTCACTCGCTTGTCTCAGACGCACAGGACCTGCAAACTGCTCCTCCTCCCTAGCCCCGCCCGTACCCGTGTAGAGTTTGTAAACACAGAGGAGGCGGACCTCCTCTGCTGAGTCTAGATAGTGCATTCGACCTGAGCTAACGTTAGCTACCTAGCTATCGTTACTGTTTAAACAAAATTACCCAGTCAACTATTCACTTTTAGTAGGCATTGTCTAACGGTATTTAGCCGGCTAGCTACTGATAGCTCCGGATATCAACAAATGCCCCAGGAAGTCTAGTAGTCCATGTTGATATCTCCGTTAGCTTGCGTTAGCTTGCGTTAGCTGACGTTAGTTCACAGTTCAAAACTAAATGTCCGATTGAACTAAATAGTTGTCTTAACGTCATCTAGCCGGCTAGCAGTAGCTACAGATAGCTCCTGATATCAATGTCTTATAACATTGATTGAATGCGTATTCGAGCTGAGGGCTTGCTGAATGTGACAGTAGTAACGTTATACCAATAGGGCCCAGCTGCAGCGCCGGAGAATCCTTTTTGGAGCTGGAGGCTACTAGAGTACACAGACAGTGGCGCGGTTTGCAGATAGCGAGCATTTTGACTTGTTGCGTTGTGGCGATGTCTCGCAGATAATACAAGTACAAGTCTAATTATATAATATATATATTTTATATAAAAAAAAATGATAAAATAATTTTTAATTTCTTTTTAATCAAAAACGATCGGTATCGGATCGGTATCGGCCGATATGGCTCACGACGATCGGTGATCGGTATCGGTGGCAAAAAACGTGATCGGGGCATCCCTAATTGACAGTAATGATTCGATAGTGCTAAAAAAGAGCAAGACGTTTGACACAGACATATTTTTTTAAATCCATCGTTCCGGTAAGGGGCAGGAGCTAAAAACAACAACAACCAATCAAACGAACAACCAAGTCAAACGATTGGAACGAGCAAGCGGTCTATCAAACCCTCTAGTGACACACGCGTGTTATGCGTATTAACAGTTGTACACGTACACAAAGGCCCGTCGCTAACACATAGCTGCCTGCTAGCTACCTAGCGGGACATGGCTTGGAGGCATCCTGATGCGTTCTGACTGAAGTGTCACATTCAGGTTAAGGATTTAAGGCGAGACAGCCTAGGTGAATAGGCAAATATTTATCTTTTGGTCGATTTTGAGATTTCTTAAAATGTTGCTTCCTTAACATGTCTTAATTCAAACTAGTGGCAGTAAAATATCAAAAACACACAATTAGTTGTTTATTTTACTTAATTTTATCTGATTGTGTCCATAAATCACAATACAGAACTTTGAGGGTGTCTTCCCAAAAATGTGTTTTTATGCGTTTTTTCTTACACGTAAGAGATGAAATATCCATTTCCCTAGCACCTACACACACCATACTTTCCACATTTCTTCCTAGCTAGCTTCTTTTTACAGAGGGGTTTGTTGATATAGCCTGATTTATAGTACATTTATACCAAGAAACCTGGTGCAAATAAACGTTTCTGTAGACGGTATTTCCTGATTTATGGGATGATAAAAAGACATCCCTTCTGTAAAAAGTTCATTGTGTTATGTGTCAACATAATGAAACAAAATGTTTTAATCTGGCATTATGCAATGTTGGTGATTATTTTCCTGGCGATATATGCAAATCCGTGCATATTTAATTAGGTAATTCCCATTTTGCATATATAAACATACAATCTCAGAAAACTTGCAATATATTTTTTCTTAGTCATGTACATAAACTGGGAGTTTCATAGTGATATCTATTCAAATATTTTTTTATATATTCGATACCCAGTTTTCTTCCTAAAGTGGTTATCAATGATCACAGGCAGCCATGTTGGAAGAAGTACCAACATTCCATACGAGGCCTCGGTTCGGAAAGAGAGCTTTTTGTAAAAGACGGAGCTAGCGATCCGCGGCAGGACTTCCATGAGATGTAAACTGAGACAGTAAACTGGAAGAATACCAAAGGGTTCCTCTTATCAATGATGAAAGATGACAGATGAGAGACAACAGGATGAAATGGAACCCATCGATGGCGAGGTCAGCATTTCCTTCACGGTGCCCTGTAGGTCAGTTTACCAACCAGAAGACGACGGGTCTGAAATGTCTTCTCCCCCCCCCCCCCCCCCCCTGTTGCCACTGGGAGACGAATCACGATGCTTGAATAACATCTGTGAAGACGCCGGGGTCGTGACCTCGTCCTCTTCTCACCGGCCTAGTGTTTGAGGTGTTGTTGCTACAAGATAAACAGGCTAGTGAGGATGGGGGCGAAGGGTCGTGTGTCAAGACTGAGTCCTCCTCCATGGGTCCTCCTCCAAGAGTCTTCCTCCAAGAGTCCTCCTCCCAGTCTTCCTCCAAGAGTCCTCCTCCAAGAGTCTTCCTCCCAGCCCTCCTCCAAGAGTCCTCCTCCAAGAGTCCTCCTCCAAGAGTCCTCCTCCATGGGTCCTCCTCCAAGAGTCCTCCTCCAAGAGTCATCCTCCAAGAGTCATCCTCCAAGAGTCATCCTCCCAGTCCTCCTCCAAGAGTCCTCCTCCAAGAGTCCTCCTCCAAGAGTCCTCCTTCAAGAGTCCTCCTCCATGAGTCCTCCTCCAAGAGTCAGTCATCCTCCAAGAGTCATCCTCCATGAGTCCTCCTCCATGAGTCCTCCTCCAAGAGTCAAATAGTCATCCTCCAAGAGTCATGCTCCAAGAGTCATCCTCCAAGAGTCCTCCTCCATGAGTCCTCCTCCACGAGTCCTCCTCCAAGAGTCAAAGAGTCATCCTCCAAGAGTCATCCTCCAAGAGTCATCCTCCAAGAGTCATCCTCCAAGAGTCATCCTCCAAGAGTCCTCCTCCATGAGTCCTCCTCCAAGAGTCAAATAGTCATCCTCCAAGAGTCATCCTCCAAGAGTCCTCCTCCAAGAGTCAAAGAGTCATCCTCCAAGAGTCATCCTCCAAGAGTCCTCCTCCATGAGTCCTCCTCCAAGAGTCAAATAGTCATCCTCCAAGAGTCCTCCCAGAATCCTTCTCAGCCCCAGGATAAGAGCTAGCATGAGGCTATGTTTTTTTTAATTTTTTTTATCATATTTTATCAACCTTGCAAGGTCCAGGCTGACGTCGGACCAGCCGTGTCTGGGGGAAAGTCAGGGGCCGGTTGCACAAAACACCTTAAGATAAGATTTCCCTTCAAATCTGAGCTGAGTTTTCCTTGAATCTATGATGGGTCAGTCGAAATGACCGCTTGTGAGCCACCCTATCGACTCAACTGGTGCAGTGTTGAGTGTAGAGTTAGGTTCTAGAGTGCAGCGAGCACCAGGACAGGTGCAGGGTGAAATGGATGGGCATCGATTATAGAATACCAAAATAGTCGTTCAATTATTTTAAAAATAGAATAGTTTAACTGCTACACCACTGAACGGCATGCTGGGTACAGCTCGCTAGCTAGCCAGGTAGCATAACAGTCTGGTAACAGCTGGGAGAACAGAAAAGAAAGATGAAGAAAGAGACTGGAGATGTTACATTGTAGCAACGTTTTGTACGTTTGTCATGTTGTTTCACTAAGTTCACACATCTCAAGGATCAGAATGAATGCTTTTGTTCCCGGAAATATGCTAACCTGGTCCGCTGTTACCAATGACAGCAGTCAGCTAGCTCGCTTGTTGGATTATCCCGTGTTCGCTATTAAATAAAAATCAAACCATACGGTCACGTGGAAGCTTGATTTTCAATTAGTATTCGAATAGTTCCCAGTGACTATCGAATAGTAATTTTGCCCAAAGATACCGACGTGAGCCACGGCATCGTCATAATCAATAAACCAATCATCATCATCATCAATATACTAGTATTTATCAATAATCAATACTGTCATCATCATCATCATCATCATCATCATACGAAGGAAACAGGGTGCTACCTGACACGTCCGCCTGGGGGCCCTTGTTCGACCACTGGGGGCCATGCTCTCGCCTCTACACACACACACACACACACACACACACACACACATAACACAGGACGCGGGCCAAGCCACACTGTTTAATATCAACTGGGATGTTAAACCATTACAGGCTCCTGCGGAGAGAAGCCTCGAAAAGAGACATGGGGAGACAAAAAGAGAGGGGGGGGGGGGAGACACAACGATGACGAGGTGAGGAGGAAGACTAGGAAAGTGAGGAGGAAGACTAGGGTATGAGGAGGAAGACTAGGGTGTTAACACATTCCCGGCCAACCACGGACATGTCCGTGTTTCGGATCCAACGGTTGAGGGACAACCACGGACATGGCAAGGTTGTTTTGGCTTTTATTCCATTGTAATATCCCACTCAATGTCACCCTGCGGCACTGCAGATTTACCCTACTCTTGGAATTCGGAAAAGTGCATTACCGGCCAGATCCTCGTAGGGGCGCTGTCTCGATAATGCAATGTTCCCTGTGGCAGAACGGATGAAGTTTCTTTTCATCATGCAGTGAATTTTTCTGCTAGCCTGAAGCTATGCCTGTAGCATGTAGTTTGGAATACCTTTTGCGACGCCGAATTCAGTATGCAGTAAAAGGAATATATCATCAGCCAATGGACATATGGATCTACCAGATGGCGATCGATAACTGAGAAATCCTTTTTGCAGTCCAACCGGTCACAGGTAAGAGCGATTTGACGTCAATTTTAGCCTGGTCGGGCCTTGCTTTGATAGCCATCCACCTGGTCAGCGAATGAGGCTACTGAGGCTAATGCCGTTATTGGTAATCAATCAGAAACGACGTCCCCCGCCCCCCCGTCCCCCCCCCCCCATTCATGCATTCATGGTGGACCATGATGCCGATCAAATGCATTTTGATTTTTATCTCTAGCTGGTCTATGGCCGAAACGCCATTCGATTTAACGTTATTAGCTTAGCGCCTTGTAACTCGCCTTCCAGGAAATACCCCAGAACATTTTGCTATATAGTTCATATTCACAACGCTATAAAATGGGAACGTATTGATGAAAAAATTATTTGTATAAGGCATATTGAAGGGACGGTTTATAGTGTCAATTGACAATGGACAGATAGCAATACTATAAAGTATAGATTTAGCTCTACAAACAGCCTCACGCACAATGAAAGTTTGTTTTGATTTGCTGGCCGTATAGAGTGGGATTAGACGGATCCAAATGGCCCCAAATGTGTTAAGAGGAAGAGGAAAGCACAACCCAAACTTTAAGGACCACATCTTCCTCGTTTTGCTTGCATGTGGCCATCTGCACTATTTTATTCTTTTAGTCTATTTTATGCTAATAATATATATGTTATGATTATTGCACTGTGAATGAGCTATTCCATTGCACTGCTTTTATTCTGTCTATTTTACACTTGATTTATGTATACATTACTTTTATTTAGTCAATTATTTATGTCTATTTTATGTCTACATTACTGCTGTGAAGCACTTTGAGCTGCACTTCTTGTATGAAAGGAGCTACTGTGTAATAATAATAAGTGTATTATTATTATTATTATTATTATTATTATTATTATTATTATTATTATTATTATTATTACTATTATTATTTGTAAGATCTGGCCCAAGATGAAAACACGTTTTTTTTGGCTCACAGACAAATATTTGCGGTAACGCTGCTTCATGTGCTTCGGTTCCTGGGAAAGTAACTAATACACTCAAGTGAAGTTTGTAAAGTAACTAATACACTCAAGTGAAGTTTGTAAAGTAACTAATACACTCAAGTGAAGTTTGTAAAGACCAGAGGGCCTCCTGACCAGACCAGACTCATTTAAAATAATTTCCTATTTAACAGGATACATGGGTGTCTAGTAGAGGTGAAACGGTGTGTAGACCTAGTAATGTAGACCTAGTAGTGTAGACCTAGTAGTGTAGACCTAGTAGTGTAGACTTAGTAGTGTAGACTATAGTGTAGACCTAGTGGTGTAGCCTATAGTGTAGACCTAGTAGTGTAGCCTATAGTGTAGACCTAGTAGTGTAGACCTAGTAGTGTAGACCTAGTAGTGTAGCCTATAGTGTAGACCTAGTAGTGTAGACCTAGTGGTGTAGCCTATAGTGTAGACCTAGTAGTGTAGACCTAGTAGTGTAGCCTATAGTGTAGACCTAGTAGTGTAGCCTATAGTGTAGACCTAGTAGTGTAGACCTAGTAGTGTAGCCTATAGTGTAGACCTAGTAGTGTAGACCTAGTAGTGTAGCCTATAGTGTAGACCTAGTAGTGTATACCTAGTGTAGACCTAGTAGTGTATACATAGTAGTGTATACATAGTAGTGTAGACCTAGTAGTGTATACCTAGTGTAGACCTAGTACTGTAGACCTAGTAGTGTAGCCTATAGTGTAGACCTAGTAGTGTAGACCTAGTAGTGTAGCCTATAGTGTAGACCTAGTAGTGTAGACCTAGTAGTGTAGCCTATAGTGTAGACCTAGTAGTGTAGACCTAGTAGTGTAGACCTAGTAGTGTAGCCTATAGTGTAGACCTAGTAGTGTAGACCTAGTAGTGTAGCCTATAGTGTAGACCTAGTAGTGTAGACCTAGTAGTGTAGACCTAGTAGTGTAGCCTATAGTGTAGACCTAGTAGTGTAGACCTAGTAGTGTAGCCTATAGTGTAGACTAGTGTATACCTAGTAGTGTATACCTAGTAGTGTAGCCTATAGTGTAGACCTAGTAGTGTAGACCTAGTAGTGTAGCCTATAGTGTAGACCTAGTAGTGTAGACCTAGTAGTGTAGACCCATTAGTGTAGCCTATAGTGTAGACCTAGTAGTGTAGACCTAGTAGTGTAGCCTATAGTGTAGACCTAGTAGTGTAGACCTAGTAGTGTAGACCTAGTAGTGTAGACTAGTGTATACCTAGTAGTGTATACCTAGTAGTGTAGATCTAGTAGTGTAGATCTAGTAGTGTAGATCTAGTAGTGTAGACCTAGTAATGTAGACCTAGTAGTGTAGCCTATAGTGTAGATCTAGTAGTGTAGACCTAGTAGTGTAGCTTATAGTGTAGACATAGTAGTGTAGCCTATAGTGTGGACCTAGTAGTGTAGATCTAGTAGTGTAGACCTAGTAGTGTAGACCTAGTAGTGTAGCCTATAGTGTAGATCTAGTAGTGTAGACCTAGTAGTGTAGCTTATAGTGTAGACATAGTAGTGTAGCCTATAGTGTGGACCTAGTAGTGTAGATCTAGTAGTGTAGCCTATAGTGTGGACCTAGTACTGTAGACCCAGTAGTGTAGGCATAGTAGTGTAGACCTAGTAGTGTAGCCTATAGTGGATATGTTGGATAACTGACAATTCTGCCTCGTGTCTGTTCCAAGTTTGACAGTTGACAAGGGAAGGGAAGCAACAGTTGTGATTGGAGGATCGAGAAAAGGGGGCGGGTTTTGAGACGGGTCAGCTGGGTGTAGTTCCCCTTTAAGCAAATCTTTGCCTTAAAGGACGACTACAGGTGGTGCTGAGAGGCAGCGGTGTTGACTCCGAGGAGTGCTCTGCTTTTACAGCAGACAGGGTGGGGCCGTTATAATCACGCTGGATGTCATGTCTAGAGGCACGGATGTCTAGAGGCACAGCCTTCATTTTAACTACAGAGATGAACCCCAACCTCTCAACAACACATCTAGAGGAGGATGAAGGGAACAACTGATATAGAGGATGATGATGAAGGGAACAACGCATATAGAGGATGATGATGAAGGGAACAACTCATATAGAGGATGATGAAGGGAACAACTCATATAGAGGATGATGAAGGGAACAGATGAAGGAAGGGAAACTCGACCTCTCTAGGATGTACCCAATCAAAAACTGGAACAAAAGGAGAAAATAAAACAACAAAAACATCTATCAGGATACGAAAACAAAAACCCTAAATGTCACTAAAACAAAATGCTAAACCCACTAAAGCAGGAGACCTGCGACGACCTGCAGATATTAGACACACAAGACAGACTGGACAGAGAGAAACACTAACATTAAAGGAGACGGAGAGGTACAGAGGTACAGACAGACACAGAAGTACAGACAGACAGACAGACAGACAGACAGACAGACAGACAGACAGACAGACAGACAGACAGACAGACAGACAGACAGACAGACAGACAGACAGAGGGAGGGGGGGGGTGACAGAAGGTCCATTACCTGCCATTCCAGCTGACAGCATGTGAACCTGTGTGGAGTCTGGCTCCAGGACTCCGTTGAGCTTCTCCTTGGCTGTGGAGTAGGCAGCGAAGTAGATGGCTCTGCAGGGCCAGGAGAGAGGAGTTCAATCACATTCAAAACCCTGAGAGCAAGCAGTCACACACCACTCATGTCAGTTATATAAAAAAAAAAAAAAAAAAACGAACTAACCTTACTGTCATACACTTGTCCTAATAAACTAACCTACACTGTAGCACTCAACACTTTGATGAACATTGTTACTCAGCTGATAGAGTTGTGCCCTTCCTGATGACTTGTCGTACAGAACTTGTAAGTCGCTTTGGATAAAAGCGTCAGCTAAATGACTAAATGTAAATGTAAATCATGTCATACTCCCTAGTACTGTATGAGTCAGTCAGTGTGTATGTCATTTAGATCACATTCATAATGTATTGTCATCATACAGCACAAGTACAGTATGACCAAAATAAGTGCAAATGTAACAGTAAAGTGCATTAACAATATACAAGTGATAGTCCATAGTATATGGAGTATATATATAAATGAGTACTACCGAATAATAATGATAATAAGATGTAAGTACAGAGTTGTAGTAATAGTACAGTGATACAGGTTTAAAAACACTATGGTAGTAAGAGTATGTAAGGGATATATACATATATAGATATAGTATCTACAGGTATGTGGATTATATGCAGATATATTCAGACATATGTAGATAAATACAGTATATGTATGGGAAATTATATATATATGGAGTATTATTGTACATGGCCATCATATAGAGCAGGGGTCGGCAACCCTAGGCACGCGTGCCCGCATTGGCACGCGGGAGCATTTTCATTGGCACAGGGGGCAGCATTAAAAAAAAAAAAAAAAAAACATTGAAATATTATAGTGAAATATTTTGCACTGTTGTCGCATTTATCTTGTTGAAATCCTCCCACAGGTTCTTTTTTGTAAGTCGACTGTTTTGCACACCCCTATGACAGCTATACAGCTGTTCCCATGGTGCTCAGCTGTCAGCAGTCAGCTGGCCTCCGGCACCTGTGCCGCGGGTTGCATTCTGTATGTGCCGTCTTTCATGATGGCAACCCCCGCTAAGAAAGTTAAAGCAAAGGAAATGGGGGCATTCCAGCCCTCATGGACAGACGACTATGGGTTTGTGTGTCAGAAGGAACGTGCTGTGTGTACTTTATGTTTAGAAAATGTAGTTTGCCGAACGTCAGGTGTGAAACGCCATTTTGAGACAAAGCATCAAAAAAGTTTCAAAGATCAGGCGGATAAGGCAGAATCGATTAAACGTGCCGTGGCCAGGTATGGAAAGCAAGCCAGCACCCTCAAAGTGTTCACGACTGCTAAAAACCACGCAACTGAAGCAAGCTATCGCATTGCATTGCGAAATGTGGAAAGCCATTCACTGATGGCGAGTATATCAAGGAGGCTTTTCTCTGTAGCTCAGATGTTTTGTTTGAAGGCTTGCCAAACAAAGAGACAATCAAATCAAGGATAAAAGACATCCCCATGTCAGCTCGAAGTGTCGAGCGACGCATCAACGAAATGTCAGAAAATATCAGAGAACAGCAAACAGCTGGATTAAAAGATGCTCCGGTGTGCAGCTTAAAGTGACCAACTACAGCCCCCAGATAACAGAGCTCAGTAAAGCAAAACAGGGCCAGGGATCTGACTGACAGCGACAGGTAGGCAGCTGTTTATTTTCCTACACATGGGGCTGCATGTTAACTTGAACATCTCTCTCTCTCTCTCCTCTCTCCTCTCTCTCGCTCTCTCCTCTCTCTCGCTCTCTGGCCTTGCTCCGGTGGAGGGATTGGAGGAGGAGGGTGTGCTTTGTGTGTGTGTGTGCCATCATGTTAACGTTAGCCTCAGTTAAACCTTGCGACGACTGAGCGGTGTTCTGTGTTCTGAGCTGTGTTCTGTGTTCTAAGCTGTGTTCTGTGTTCTGAGCTGTGTTCTGGTCATGTGACACTACACATATTTAATTGAGACCCTTTATTATTTCAATTTAGCTGGAAATACATTGATACATCATTCAGTAACATTTTCAGAGCCTTATAACAAAAACATTATTACGGTCACCATTGTGACCAGTGGGATTAATCAACAAATTGTATTCTTTATTTTTCTATTTCATTTTAACATTGCACATGTTAAAAGGGAGAGGGCAACGCCATTTATTTTTACTCAAAATGTGAGTATTACCAAGTCAACTTGTGTTCTTAAAACAATGACAATAAACATAGTTTTATTAGGTTGAAATAATGTGGTTGTGTACTTATTTTTCTGTTAACTTATTATGGATTGAAAACTGAAAACCTTAATGCACAGTAACTGAACTCAATCTTTTTAAGTTCTGGTAACTTATTCGTTTTTTTTTACAGTGTAGTCTTGCGATCAATCGAAACGTCTTTACACGTTATACCTCACATTCACCCATTCATTGTGGTGTTCTCCATTAGGCCTGTAGGTGGAGCTACGACACAGCATTGATTGATTGAAAACTTTATTAACAGATTGCAGAATGGGTACAGTACAGTACAGCTCAATACATACAATTGTTAAGGGGATGCAGACCAGAGAAAGACTTTCGTCTTGTTTAACGTACAGTACAGCACACGTACAGTACACACACCGATGGTGGAGGCAGCCCACATGGCATTTTGGATGTGTCTAAAAATGAATGGGCAAATGTGAGTGAAATGGTCGCACTGTATGCAGCGGTTTGTCTGCATTGCATTTCCCCCCCCCCCCCCCCAACTCAGATTTAGGGTTGATACAACCATCATAATAATATTGTTAATAATAACAATAACAATAATGATGTAATAATGTAAAAATTATCATTAAAAATACCTGATTATGAGAAAAAAAAATTACGATGCATGGAATCTTGTTGATCTGGCACACTAGTTACAACTATATTTCAAACTGGCACTTCATGTCAAAAAGGTTGCTGACCCCTGATATAGAGTTATATGGGTAGACTATATGATGAGGTAGGTAGTTATGTTTATAGTGTAACAGCGTTACCGTTAGCCGGTAATTACCGGTATTTAACCGGCAAAATCTGTTGAAGTCCGACATATTTAATCTCTCCGGTCTTAATGTCCGGTGAAAATAATTCCCTGAGTCTAAGCACAATTTGATTATTTGAATTGTATTAAAATAGGCTAAAATTAAATAGCCTATGCGATGAACGAAACAATCATTACATTTGTTTCATCGTTGCTTCTAATAATGACAACGACGTTGTCAGCGAGAGCTTAGTGCTGGGTGTGCGAGTGCATGTGAAGCTGCAGAGCCGGAGCAGCAGCAGCACAGTGCAGCACAGTGCAGTACTCCAATTCAGCCATTGGCAATTCAGCTGTTGGGTGGGGGGCGCTGCTGTGCGGTCCCCAGATAGAGCCAGAAAAGAGCCAATAACAGCTGAATCTGCTGCTCTGCATCGACATACTCTCGCAAATAAGTCGTTGGGAGGTGGAGAGAGAGAGTCGTCACGCAAACCCACGATAATGTTGCCGTCTCTCTCTGCCAAATTTCTCAGTTCTTCGCTTGATATAATTAATACAAATGTCCAATATAACGGAATTCGTTAGCTCATAAAAATGTGATTATAACAGACTGCTGTTTATTATTGTCGGGCGACTGCCCACAGACACCTATTTGATTTAAAGTCGGCTGCAGCAGTCTCGGGACTTATTTTATTTGGAATATAATGACTTTATACGCAAAAGTAGCCTAGTTTTAAGTAAAAATATTATAAATCTACATGCCTTGATGATGTCATTCTTTTGTTTTGTTGTCATTCTTTTGCCTATCAATTGTTTTTAAGCTCAATAAACTCTGACCGGAATTTCTCTCATTTGACCGGTAGATTGAAATCTACCGGACACTGAGGCCGGCAACAATTTTTTCTAACGGAAACCCTGATAGTGTAAGACAGTTGTAGATAGGTATTAGGGGTGGAACGGTACACATTCGAACCGTACACCGTTCGGTACGACCTCCACGGTTCGGGGCATGCGTGTATTGTTCGGTTATAACATTAGACGCGAGCTAGGCTAACGTTACGTTAGCCACGAGCTAGGCTAACGTTACGTTAGCCGCGAGCTAACCGTGGAAACGCTCACAGCTAAGTGACTCCACGACACCAGTTCCATTAGTGGGGAAGGGGGGGTATATTGACGAGGCTTGACAACAGAGGTTCAAAGATAACTGTTTGTGTTCAATAACGAGCCAGGAGACTAGAGCCGTGTGTCAACTGTGCGTCTGTATTGCCAACCCATAACACAACATCATAGTTTACATCCTGGTCCCTGCTGGGACGTACCAACTCCACACACCACTGTGGGGGGGTTTATATAACATTCCCCATTCCCTTAACATCTCCTTTTTTTTTTAAGATAACAACAGTTACAACATTCCTTAGTGCAAATTATTATTAATACAAGAAACCCCATAAACATCCTTATTTAAAAACCCTAATCATCTTTTCTGTGACTTTTCCTTTTTGATAAGAACGTCTAGTGCTGGTTGAGCATTATGCATACTTTATGTTGATGGCCTTTGTCTATAATGTGGCCACAAAAATGGAAAGGTTTAATTATTTGGTTTGTTTGACTAAGTTAATACTTTGACAAATGTTGCCTATATTTTTCAGTCAATTCGGTCTTTGTGTGCCAAACATTATTTAAGGCAAACCGCTGTAAACCTTTTTTTTTACCAAATAAAATAAATGAGAAGCATGTTTAAATCGGCAATGCCTCCCCTCTTGCTGTACCAAAATCTCTCCTAGCTCTAACCCGGTCACTGTCAAGTTTTTGCATGACTACGTCCTTGAGAATAACTGAAACGTTGGATTAATTTTAGGCTATATATCTTATGCTGATGGTATATATATATATATATATATATATATATTTTTTTTTTTTTTTTATCTTTTCCCCCCTCCTTTTTCCTCCGATTTTCTCCCATCCCAATGTTAGTCGTTATGCCAATTCCCAATCCCCTTCCTGGTTGCTGCGCACTTAGCCTCCACTCTCCCAGACCGACTGTGGGGGGTATCACGTGCTTTCTCCGACACACGTCCAGCCAATCAACCGCTTCTTTTCACCTGGCAGCGCGGATTCTCACTGAGAGGGCGTAGCGTGTGGAAGGATCACACTATCCCACTTAGATCATATCCGCGCTTAGCAGGCGCCCCGACCGAACTGTAGGAGTCGCTGTTTACAACGACCCGGACCCACCCCGCCAGCTTCTCCCACCCTCTAATACTGCCAATTGTATTAGTGTGAACGGCCAGCCAAGCTGGTGACAACCCCGGAGCTGTGAGCTGGATTCGAACAGGCGAGTGTTACATATTTTTTAAATAAAAAACAACGTATACTGAACCGAACCGAAAACCGTGACCGTGATACGAACCGAACCGTGGATTTTGTGAACCGTTCCATCCCTAATAGGTATACATTGAATATAGTCAACAGAGTATCAAATTCTACTCAAAACCCTCCCTTCATGCAGGCTGAGGGCAAACAATCACAGCATATCGCTCATGTAATATTCACTAGTAATGTATGAGTCAGCCGTGTTTACGTGTTATGTGACCCCATGGTCTGGTTTAGCAGTTTCCACTGAACTCAAATCACAGGAGGTCTTGGCGTTTTGTTAGTAAACCAGGTTGTATCGTCAACACACAGGTTCAATGTGGCTCCAACAGATACAACATGACATCCAGGGTTTAAGGAATGAAACAATAGGTTTATTTGAAGAATCTGGGCAAAAAACATCAAAATAAAGATTCCAATACTCAGAATATATAACAGGATTCCACCTGGCATCTTAACCACTGACCATGCTCTAGGTCTCCTCTACCTGGTCATTAACCAACAGCTAGACCACACCCCCTCACCCCCACCACCACCCTGGTCTGAGCTGTCCTCTGCTGGGCCACGCCCCATCACCCCCACCACCACCACCCTGGTCTGAGCTGTCCTCTGCTGGGCCACGCCCCCTCACCCCCACCACCACCACCCTGGTCTGAGCTGTCCTCTGCTGGGCCACGCCCCCTCACAACCACCACCACCCTGGTCTGAGCTGTCCTCTGCTGGGCCACGCCCCCTCACAACCACCACCACCCTGGTCTGAGCTGTCCTTTGCTGGGCCACGCCCCCTCACCCCCACCACCACACCACCACCCTGGTCTGAGCTGTCCTCTGCTGGGCCACGCCCCCTCACCCTGGTCTGAGCTGTCCTCTGCTGGGCCACGCCCCCTCACCCCCACCCTGGTCTGAGCTGTCCTCTGCTGGGCCACGCCCCCTCACCCCTCACCCCCACCCTGGTCTGAGCTGTCCTCTGCTGGGCCACGCCCCCTCACCCTGGTCTGAGCTGTCCTCTGCTGGGCCACGCCCCCTCACCCCCACTCTGGTCTGAGCTGTCCTCTGCTGGGCCACGCCCCCTCACCACCACCCACCCTGGCCTGAGCTGTCTTCTGCTGGGCCACGCCCCTTCACCACCACCACCACCCACCCTGGTCTGAGCTGTCCTCTGCTGGGCCATGCCCCCTCACCACCACCACCACCCACCCTGGCCTGGCCTGTCTTCTGCTGGGCCACGCCCCCTCACCACCACCACCACCCACCCTGGCCTGAGCTATCTTCTGCTGGGCCATGCCCCCTCACCACCACCACCCACCCTGGCCCTGGCCTGCTACTGCTACTACCGCTACTACTACTGCTACTACCCCTACTACCGCTACTGCTACTATGGCCGTCTAACTCACAGGCTGATGTACTGAGACAAAGTTGTCATGTAATAATAATGACTTGAGCAACACACTGCCAGTATATAAACCACATGAGTGGAAACTGGATTCCATTCTGGTTTTGCGGTTTAAATACAGAGAGCAGATAGAGATGCACTCTAAAAAACTGCTGGAAACATTGAAGTTGTTTTGTAAACAAGTCACTTTTCTCTATAGTTCTATATAGTGTCAAATACATCTCCTAGCTCATAACCTGTTGTTCTATAGTCTACAAGCTGAATACATCTGCTACCTCATATAACCTGTTGTTCTATATAGTGTACACGCTCTCCGTTTCTCATCAAAATTAAGTTTCACTTTATTTTTGGCAAAAGTGAAACTAGTTCAACCTCTTTTGATTGGCAGGTATTTAGCTTGTTAGTTTCCGAGGGAGATCGTATCGACCAATCATCTTGAAGCATGTTGACACACCTCTTGTGCGTGTGCTGGCAGACCAAGTGATACACTATTTTTTTGCTCTATGGCACTCTGAAAGACTTTACTTTGTCCCCTAGCTCTGAAAGACTTTACTTTGTCCCCTAGCTCTGAAAGACTTTACTTTGTCCCCTAGCTCTGAAAGACTTTACTTTGTCCCCTAACTCTGAAAGACATTACTTTGTCCCCTAACTCTGAAAGACTTTACTTTGTCCTCTAGCTCTGAAAGACTTTACTTTGTCCTCTAGCTCTGAAAGACTTTACTTTGTCCCCTAGCTCTGAAAGACATTACTTTGTCCCCTAACTCTGAAAGACATTACTTTGTCCCCTAGCTCTGAAAGACTTTACTTTGTCCTCTAGCTCTGAAAGACTTTACTTTGTCCTCTAGCTCTGAAAGACTTTACTTTGTCCTCTAGCTCTGAAAGACATTACTTTGTCCCCTAGCTCTGAAAGACATTACTTTATCCCCTAGCTCTGAAAGACATTACTTTGTCCCCTAGCTCTGAAAGACTTTACTTTGTCCTCTAGCTCTGAAAGACATTACTTTGTCCCCTAGCTCTGAAAGACTTTACTTTGTCCTCTAGCTCTGAAAGAAATGACATTGTCCCCTAGCTCTGAAAGACATTACTTTGTCCCCCAACTCTGAAAGACATTATTTTGTCCGATAGCTCTGAAATACATTACTTTGTCCCCTAGTTCATGGCGACAGAGGGGGACAGGACGCAAACATGACCGGAGACAGGGATACGTACCTGGAAGGAGCCACGCCCACAAGGTTGGGCCCCAGTCCCCTGAATAGCGATCGGGGTCCCTCCCTCTCTAGGATCAACCTGGAGGAGAAAGAGAGACGCTCACTTACTTACTCATTCTCAACAACACATGAAACAGAGTCCCAGGAATACATCATTTCAAACCTTTATTTAAACTCGAACGGCAACTGAGGTTTCCCTCATTCACAGTCACGTCGAGTGTACATACAGAAATAAGCAATTAAGCATAAACGCAATGAGCAAAGAGCAAGGATAACAAATCAACTAAAACATGTACAACTTGATTGACAAAGGTTGGAGATCAAGGTTTTAAACTCTGCAACAGAGGGGACTGTTGGGAGTTAATTCCACAAGCTAGAGGGGCATCATAGCATAATGCAGATTTACCCTGTTCAGAGCAAACTCAGGGACCTTAAGGACCAGCCAGTCACTAGAATGGGTTCCATAGGTTCCAAAATTCCATTCCAATAATGTAGTATAAGGAGGTAGCTTACCAATAATGTTGTAGTATAAGGAGGTAGCTTACCAATAATGATGTAGTATAATGAGGTAGCTTAGCTTACCAATAATGATGTAGTATAAGGAGGTAGCTTACCAATAATGATGTAGTATAAGGAGGTAGCTTACCAATAATGATGTAGTATAAGGAGGTAGCTTACCAATAATGTTGTAGTATAAGGAGGTAGCTTAGCTTACCAATAATGATGTAGTATAAGGAGGTAGCTTAGCTTACCAATAATGATGTAGTATAAGGAAAGGAGGTAGCTTACCAATAATGATGTAGTATAAGGAGGTAGCTTACTAATAATTATGTAGTATAAGGAGGTAGCTTACCAATAAGGGCTTTAAAAATGAACAAATACCAATACTACTAACATCAGGAGGATGTTGTTCTGCTCAACCCGATTGGCCGCTCTTATGTTGCACACTGACCACACCCTGGCATCATATGATTGGTCACTTTAAATGGTCCTGATGTCTCATCCGTCTTTGGTGTCTTCCGTCACTTTGCTACGTTGTGTTTTATCAGATCCCACTCCCTGGAAGGCCGTGACATGTGACTAGGTAATTACTGTACATACCAGACATTATGATTCACTTCGTGTGTCTTACCAAGGGACCTATAAAAGACCTGCTTGGTGTCAGTTCTATTGAAGCCTGTATTAAAATGTAAAGTATACCAGCTATCCAAGGAAATATACATCAACTAATATCAAACTTTAGCTAGTTAACAAGGCAAGAAATAGCAGATGGTTCTGACATCCGAGGTCATAACCTCTTTAAATGACAATAAATGAAAGGTCATACACGAGGAGATGGCTGATCCCATTTGTTCACGCGCTACACAGTGAGGTGATGACCTGGGAATCGATACGGGTATCCGACAGGGAACCTTTTTTCGCTACTTTCATAATAACAAACATTTTATTTCAGTTGTAAAACTAAACTAAAGTCTAAACTTCTCAATTTCAACATTGTTATCACACCCCACCACCACACAAACTAAAACCCCTCCCTACCTCCCTCTCCCAAACCGTTCCTACAACCACTTTCTTATGTTGCATGATGTATTATTATTTTTTAAGTTTAAATATAAACATTATCTGGCCATCCTCAGTAAATACTATCAAACTCCTCTGACCTCATCTGGTCTTTCCAAATACCAGCGATGGGACACACATGCGCACACACACACACACAGAAAGGGAGAATGGCTTATAGCAGACTTAATGATTTTAGAATATTTCAGCTAATGAAGTTAAATGTTTATTAGACAGCAACTATCTAGTTTGTTTTTATAGTGTAACGTTGGCCTTGTTCAACCCCCCCCCCCCCCCCCCCCCCCTTCATCACTATTGGAACTCAAAACTGAAAATGATGTCACGGAGTGTGAGCGTTTCCAGGGTTAGCTTAGTTTAGTTAGCATTAGCACTAGCAGCTAACATTAGTTAAGGTTTTTATCGCAACGTGGGAATAAAGGAATGGCGAGGATGCAAAGCATGTTAGATGCATTGGACCCGTTGCTCGCAGAGTTTTCACTGCACATAGAAACAGCGCGACTCGTGAGAGGAGTTGTCCCAAGTAGGGTTGGGCACCGAGAACCGGTTCTGTAAGGTCTGTCTGTGTCTATTATGAAATGACAATTGCGCGTCATTGAAGGTCCACGCTGGTCTGTGCCCATGATGAAATGACAATAGCTTGTCATTGGAATTCTGATTATTTTCTAAATGGGCGGGTCTTGGGTACCGAAATGTGGCACAGGTTGTTAACGTGATTGATTGATTGATTGAAAACGTTATTAACAGATTGCAGAATGGGTACAATACAGTACAGCTCAATACACACAATTGTTAAGGGGATGCAGACCAGAGAAAGACTCGTCTTGTTTACATCAGGGTCCCCCATTTTCAATTCATCAAGACATTTATGACATACATACACGACATACAGATACAGTAGTTACATCCAGACATTTACGACATACAAGATATACTAATATACAGTACTGTTTAACACTATGGCGACCGGCGGGGCTCGGCGATTTAGGCCTCAGAGGACAGCGGATTGTAAACAAACCAATGTACTTTCTAAGAGCTATAGTATTGCTATCTGTCCATTCTCATTGTCACTTGAGTGCATAAACCGTGCCTTCATAATGGCTTAAAGAAAATAAAAATCCATCGGTTGGTTGTCATTTTATAGCGTCGTGAATATAAGGTATATCGCGCTTTTAGTCTAGGCTTTTCTGCAGGAGGCTGCAAAATAGGCTAAACGTTGGCGCCGTTATATCAAACGCCATTTCTGCTGTATGTATACGAATGAAATAAAACAAACTGCGTAGCATCCGGACTATTACAGAGCATCTATGGATGAAATGGGGGCGGCGGGGAACGCCAATTACTATTATTGATCAGCAATACAGTGTGCATTCAATATAGCATTTTCATTGACCGATCACGTTACGTTATAAAACAATGTCCAATCCAGCTGTAATTTGGGGTAATATTATCCTACCGTCAGGCCATGTGATCGCCGGCAGCATTTCCTCACCAGTCATCGGATTCTGGTAGATCGATATGCACATTGGCTAATCATAAATCCCAATATTCCACGCTGAAAAAAACGCTCAGCAAGCTGATCCAAGATGGAGGATGTTCGGCTGGGATCAAGGATCTATGATCCGCCCACAGAACTGTACTTGCATTTTTTTTTAAATTCACATAATGATACTGCAGTGGAGCGATGGCGCCCCTAAGCGGGTCTGGCCGGTACTGCATGTTTCGAAAATCAAATATGTGAAAAGATGGTGGTAGTGGATCGGGTACCTAAGAAGCGTTATAAATATGGAATAAAACAATAACAACTCGTCACGTATATACTCGTGGCTCTGGTCCACAACGCTCTTTTTCGAAACACGTATATATACGTGGACGGACGCCATAGTGACAGAGTTTCTAAAAGAGAGTATACACTGTAGATTGGGGGGGGGTTGGTGAGGGGGGGTTTGGATATTTATTACAGGGGCCAGTTTCCAATTGCAGCCTCCCGTAGGTGCTCATTGAGAGAGAACGTGAATCAGTACTCAGTAGTACCGAGGTCATTCGGTCTTAAAAGTACAACATGTCGCCCACTTTGTGTAGCATTCATAGACAAGTATTGATACAGACATTCCGTTCCATGAGTGGAGAGACCAGCTGCAGACAGAGTGGAGGTAATGTAATTATTATCAATGGTAATTGGACTGTTTCGACTGAATCAAATCAGGTATATTGCTGTGCATCATTATGTCTGTGGAGCAAGACAAAATATAATCAGTAGTGTGTGTGACTTGTCCCCAAAGCCTGTTTTTGGGATTCGAACTCCGCCAGGGTTTTTCGAACGGGTATCTAAAGACCAGTATCTCATCATAGCACCGATATCTAAAGACCAGTATCTCACCATAGCACCAGTATCTAAAGACCAGTATCTCATCATAGCACCGGTATCTAAAGACCAGTATCTCACCATAGCACCGGTATCTAAAGACCAGTATCTCACCATAGCACCGGTATCTAAAGTGCAGTATCTTACCATAGCACCGGTATCTAAAGTGCAGTATCTTACCATAGCACCGGTATCTAAAGACCGGTATCTCATCATAGCACTGGTATCTAAAGACCAGTATCTCACCATAGCACCGGTATCTAAAGACCGGTATCAGTATTGTGGCGTCCCTGGTCTTAAAGGGTGGGAGAGGAGAGGCAGAGAGAAGGGAAGGCCCGACAGACTCTGCCCAGGCCCCAGATACAGAGCGTTCACTGCAGCTACCAGGCTGGTACACATAATCAAAACAAGCCCTGTAGGAGGAGCAGGGTTCCAACTCAGTGGAGCTGTGGAACCAAAATGAATTCATACCGAACACACTGTGTAGTAGAGGCTAGTGTGAGCTAAATAATAATAATAATAAACTTTATTTGTATAGCACCTTTCATACAGGGGATTGCAGTTCAAAGTGCTTTATATCAGTAATAAATAACACATCAAATATGTGTGTTATGTTATCCATCGACAAGCAGCAAGAGCAAAGCATAAAGTGGGATAAAATAATGCAGATATATTAATCAACATCATATCAGAACCTCAAGTTCCAATAGGCTTCTTGAATTTCTGTAATCTGTTACAAAACATGATAAAGGTCATAGTATGCACCCAGCGGATAGTTGGGCGTAGAAATAACAGTAAAAAACAAGTTAAATAATAGCAAGGGTAAGACGGGAATACAATTATAATATTGAGAAATGTAATTACGTCTCTAACCCTTTGTCACTTCAGCAACTTCAAACTGTCTGTTAACTGCGCTTACACTGGAAGCCCCAAGTACAACTAAAGCCCCAAGTTAAACATGTACTGTATAGTCCCATAGTAGTTACACTGCTGGCCAGTATGACTTACTACCATAGTGTCTTTTAGGGCTCACTTTCGAAGCTTTTTTTGGCAATCGAAGCTTCGGGGCCGAGCTTCGATTTTAATTCGAAGCTTAGAGAAGAAGAGAAAATTATATTTTTTTAATATATTTTTTTTATCTTATGTTGTGGGACTTGTACAGCACTTTGTTGTAAACTTTGTTGTTTTTAAATGTGCTCTATAAATAAAGTGGATTGGATAAATTAATTATGTAGTAATTATGTTACAAAAACCTTCGTCTATCAAGCAAACAATTATATAAATATTTAAGGCAGAATTCGACTTAATTAAGCACGTTTTATTAAGACATATTTTTATATGGGTCGGGACACTTTAAAAAAGCAGCACAATGAACACAAATCTGTCCGACATAGTCTTAAATAACAAACGGCATTGCTTCGCTTCTTCGTCGACATGTCTGCTGCACATGTCCTTGTTGTTTTCAACACAGATAATCTCCACATGCTTGTTGTAGAGAGGTGGAGTCGAGGCGCCGCTTACTTTCGTTTCATTGGAATGGAGGCACAAGATTTGAGGCAAAAAATAAAAAATAAAAAATGTAAATAATTTCCCTTTTTTTTTTTTTACTTCGATTTTTTTTTTTATGTTCGAAGCTTGTGCCATCGAACGAAGCTTCGAAGTATTTAAGACAGCCCTAGTGTCTTTATACCTGCATCACTGTACATATGAATATTACAACTCAGTACTAATCAGTAGTACTAATTTATATATACTCCAGGACGTGGCAGCCGGTGATGCCGCTTCAGGCTCCACCCAGTACATCACTGGTGTTTGGTGTGTTTTCACATATCAGTGCCCACATTCAGTCAACATTCAGTCAGTCAACATTAGAAACTGAACGCGTCTGGCAGCTATTCTTAGGTTTCACTTTGGGGGCACTGTCCGTTGACTTATTTTAAAATTAGAACCCAACGTCAACTCTGTCTGTCCAACAAATACTTGATACTCGCGATTGAAAATGTATTAAAAACAGACGTAGACGGACAGACACAGCACATCGATGTAGCCGCATAACGTTCAAGATAAAAGTAAGCGATCTGCGGATATCGAGCGCCATTTGGTAAAATGTTCGGCGTCACCGGTAACGCCGGTGTCGTCATGAGTTTATTAGTCATGGGAAAGACCACATCACCGCGGCAACCCTAGTGTACAACAGCGTGTTGAGGAGCAACTTGCCAGAGGCTTCATCTCATCTCTGTTACGTTATTAAACGCCTCACACCTACCGTCTGGCCCTCAGCAGGGATTAGAGCCGAGAGCGGCGTTCTAAACAGGAGCGCTTTGTGACAGCGGTGGATGAGGGGGAGGGGGGCGTGGTTACATTTGGGCTACACACAGTTCTGGCAGCGTTGCTCTCAGTGCCGACGGTGGAGATAAAGCCGTTCTAATTTGGCGACTTATGAGAGATTTGGTCCCAAATGCTTCTGTGTGAAAATAATGTCACTTTCATTTAATTTCTGACTTCTCACAAATGGTATGGTTCTGAAATGGACCTGGACTTGTTCTGTAAAGTTCTGTAAAACTGGTTCTGTAGAGTTCAGTAAGGCTGGTTCTGTAAAGTTCTGTGACACTGGTTCTGTACTGTTCAGTAAAGCTGGACCTGAAAGGTTCTGTAAAGTTATGTAAAGCTGGTTCTGTAAAGTTATGTAAAGCTGGTTCTGTAAAGTTCTGTAAAGCTGGTTCTGTAAAGCAGGTTCTGTAAAGTTCTGTAAAGCTGGTTCTGTAAAGTTCTGTAAAGCTGGTTCTGTAAAGTCAACTCTGTCTGTCCAACAGATGGATACTAATCATTGAAAATGTATAAAAAAAACGACGTAGACGGACAGACACATCAGATTCACGTGGCCTCATAACGTTAACGCTTTGAGTGCCACGGACGCGTTGTCGTTAGTTCATAACGCCAGTTGAATGCCACCAATGCTATATAGCGTTTGTTTGTTGTATTAGCGATTTGAATACATATTTCATCAATCGAGCCTCACGCTAGTGCTGCAGACTCTCTCTGAGCTCCATTGGGAAAATACAGCGCCCTATCGTCCAGGGCTCCAGACTAACTTTTTTCACCACCGTCCCAGAACCGTCCCGAAATACAGTTTTAACCGTCCCAAAGTGAATGTAAACCGTCCCATTTTTTTTTTTATATATATACCGTAATTCCTCTAATAGTAACCGGTATTCAATTAAAAACCGGGTCTCTATTAATGACCGGGTGCGCTGTTGAGCTAAGCAATTATAAGCCGGCCTCCTAATACAAGCCGGGTTTCATGTATATTAGAGGAATTACGGTATTTCCCTCAACGGATTTACCATAGGCAATATATTTTGTTATTGTTGTTATATGCTGGCCTGGCTGTGCAGTAAATACCATATAATGTTGGTTAATGTTTACCAAGAGAGTAAGCCTACCTCAGAATTGTATAAAACGAAGTTATTATTATTATACCAGTATTGTGATTGCACTATTTTACTTTATTTTACTTTTTTTGACCACCTGTAATTGCACTGTTAACTACCGTATTTCATACAGTACTTGGTTTCAATAAATGAACCCAGTACATTTTACTGGGTTCAAACTGACACAAAATGTTGATTTATTCATTATGATCTGTTTGAAAATTTGAAATATAGGCCTCTCTCTTATACATGCCTCCTCCTAATACAAGCCTGGTATCCGCTACAGTTGAAACAAATACAAGCCGGGGTTACTATTAGAGGAATTACGGTATATATAATATATCAACGTCAATTTGATCATATGGGGACATATTTTGTGCTGATAATGGCACAGAGGGTGACCTTTTGATTATTGTAAGCACAAAGATAATAAGCAGCTATAACTAGAACGTGTCGATAATATACAGTTCCAATAATAATAATAATAATAATAATATCAAATTTATATAGCACCTTTCATAGAACCCAAGGTCGCTTCACAATCAGGACAAAAAATAGGGCTAGGGAAATAGGGGGGAAAAAGGGGATGAGGGAAGGTTAGGGATAATGGATAATGGACCTAATCTAATCTAAACTAACTGATGGGGAAAAGCCTTGGTCAAGAGGTGTGTTTTTAGAGCAGTTTTGAAGGTGTCCAGGGTTGGGGCGTTGCGGATAACATTACACTTCTGTTATTTAAATGTGTCCTTACGTTAGAGTCAGGGGTTGTATTGTTGGATGCAGTTCCCTGTTGGTCAGTGTGTGTCTGTTCTCCATCTTCTTCTGCTGTGTTTATCCTCTTCAAATAGCGCAGCATAATATTTGCGGTGCTCTCTTCACTGAGAGGATGCCAGTATAGCGTTTATTTTTATAACATTCTGATATTTTCGCGGTTCTTGTATAGTGGTCTCGTGCAACTGTCAACTATAATAAATATGGGCTGTTTTAAATTGTGTGAATAGTTGTTGTGAGTGCTCGCACTATGTTTCAATATAATCCGTTTTACCATTCATTCATTATAAACACAGACGTAAGGTGTCCACCGCGCGTCCACCGTGCTTTTTTAAGCTCCGGCCAAAATGCATGGTGACGTGTTGACCAATATCGGAGGGGGATCCCAATGATATATCAATAAAAACGTACCGTCAGTTCATGTCCAAGGGATTATGTTCACGCACACAGCAAGTATCACCAGTTCCTGGCATTTTTTAACCTCTTTTCTTTTTCGATGTCGAGATCAATTTGGGGCTGCTGCAGCGCGACCTGTGGTTTGCTGATCAGAATGGTGGGCGGGAGCTTGATGCTGGATTAGCGTATATCGCTGCGTTGGGACGGCGGAGATAGTCATTGGATTCGGCAAATCACGCAACGTTTAGATTTCAGTGAACCCCACATGATAATGTTGCCGTCTCTCTGTCAACTAAGTCGGCATGAGACACGCACCGTTTGACAGCAATATGTGCACGCACTGACAGTCGGCTAATTGACATTTCCTGTGAAAAAAAAAATCCTCTTCGTCCCGTTTGTGTCAATGATTTCTGTTCGTCCCAAATCAATATTTGATCGTCCCCGGGACGACGGGACATCGTTAGTCTCGAGCCCTGCTATCGTCTCTCCCTGTCGTACTGCACCCCATTGGATTAGACTGATGGGGGGGAGGGGTCCAGTTTCCTCATTTTACTTTTCCGTCAAGCCATCTGAAGAGACCGAAGTGATCGCAGAGCCGCAAAACAACGTGGAATACATATTTACAGTACCCAGCGCTGAATCAATAATCGCGATCGATATTTGGAATGGCGATCAGGAATTGGAATAATCTTTTTGGAGAACATCTGATCTGAGGTAAGCAATTTATTTTACCTCAGTAATCGGATCTGTTTTCACCTATATATCAGCGTTTGCCCCATGTGTGTGTGTGTGCGCTGATCAGGAAATGAGAATATATTATTCAGATCGCTTCTCTAGCGTGCATAAGTACACATATACTATCGATAATCTAGCGTTTATTTGAAAACGATTCATAAATAGGCCGAAAAATTACAGTTTTTTGTGTATTCCAGAATATTTCAGTAAATGCCGTTTATCACGGAATCTATATATTTTCCTGAAACTTAAGAAAACGAGGGCTTTTCAAAATGCTATAAAACGGAAATGAACCAATTAAAAAACAATCCGTTTCGACAATGTTGACTGCAAACAAGTCATTGATAAGCGACAGGCAGATTAGACACATAATTTAAGACATAGATTATGCGTTTAGAGCGCTATCATTGAAGTGGGTGGTGGCATTCAACGATAAATAGTGCACGCCACGCTGGCAATCAAAGTGTTAAAGATCAAAGGAAGCACATGTTCAGCATCACGGTAAGACACGCGTCGCCGGAAGTCATGGCAAATTCCACATCGCAGTGGCAACCCTACATGACATAAGAGCAAAATGGCCGCCGTGTGAACACGCTCAATAGAACCCGGCACGGCTTGTCTAATCGCAACAGGTGATAAAGAAACATTGATTGTGATAACGCTCTCTCGTCACTCTCGCCCAGGCCATCCTCGTCTCGTCAGGCCGGGATGCTCCAAAGGTCAGCCGGTGTCCTCGATACGGAGACACGTCTTAAACCTCGTCTTCGACTAATCAATGTCAGAGGGGTGTTTGATGTTCCCTGCCGTGCGGGAATCTGGGCTATTGGGTCCCGTGGTTACCTAGCGGTGCCTGAAGCTAGCGGCAGCTTGTAGCCCAACACATGCCCTCTCAGGGATGTGGGCTAATGCGTTCATCAGAGTCAATGATTACATTTGAGTTGCGCTGATATTAGGATACAACCTCTTATCTAGCCAAGTCATGACTACAGAAAAACCCTAGGTTGACGGCCATTTACAATTAAAAAGATACATTCCTTAATTAACAAGTATGTGATTTGCAATACACTGTCATCAATGGAAAACCAACCACTACGTACTATATCTGTATATATCCCATAAATGGTAAAAATGGATATAACTGCTTTTATCCAAAGTGCCTTACAACATATGCCTCACACACGGAGGCGACCATGCAAGGTGCCGACCTGCTCATCGGGAGCAATAAGTGTCTTGCTCAAGGATGCTTCGACACGCTGCCCGGGAGGAGGGAATCGAACCAGAAACCTTTTGAATATCAGACGACCGCTCTACCTCCTAAGCCACTGTCGCCCCATCCCTTACCTACGACTTAGTACCATAGTTTGTTAATACCTGTATCACTGACATGTACAGATTAATACTACAACTCTGTACATACTAGGGCTGACCCCCATTAGTCGATTAGTCGACTAATCGGTCGAAAGGAGCCGTAGTCGACTGCCAACCTCTTAGTCGAATACAAAAAAAATTAAATTATAAAAAATTTAAATATATTTTTTTATCATTCTTTCCAAAAGAAAAGAGGCCTAGAAGCATGGCGAACGCTAATGGCACGCATACCAGAGGTTAACTGCCTAAGAAAACAGGCACAGAAAGAGGATTTCACCCATCTAATGAACACACTAGACTAGTCACTAGACAAATATCAAGATGTATCCATCAGTGGACCAATTGCATGCTTTTGCAGAGGACAAGAAGCCTTCAGTCGACTCCTTCAGACATTAAGCACCCCCACAGCCCAAATGGAATGATATATATATTTTTGTATATATATATATATATACAAAAATATATATATCATTCCATTTGGGCTGTGGGGGTGCTTAATGTCTGAAGGAGATATATATATATTTTTTTTTGTCCACTAATAGTCGACTAACGGCAAATTTTGGCCAATCATAGTCGACTATCCAAATCCTTAGTCGGGGACAGCCCTAGTACATACATCTGATTAGCACTATTACTCAGTAGTACTAATTTATATATGTTAGACCCAGCTTAATCACCTGTTCATTGTATATTACTATTGCACTTTACTGTTACATTTGCACTCTGGTTGTACTTGTGCTGCATAATGACAATAAATTAGAATCTAATGTAATCTAATGTAATCTATCAATGGAAAACCACCCATTCGTCCTTCCTGCAGCGTTGCCACGTGCTTCGACCCAAGCCCTGTAACAGCCGTTATCTTTATGTAATTATCTAGTCATATTCCCAAGCCCTGTAACAGCCATCATCTTTAGGTAATTATCTAGTCATATTCCAAGCCCTGTAACAGCCGTTATCTTTATGTAATTATCTAGTCATATTCCCAAGCCCTGTAACAGCCATCATCTTTAGGTAATTATCTAGTCATATTCCAAGCCCTGTAACAGCAGTTATCTTTATGTAATTATCTAGTCATATTCCAAGCCCTGTAACAGCCATCATATTTATGTAATTATCTAGTCATATTCCAAGCCCTGTAACAGCAGTTATCTTTATGTAATTATCTAGTCATATTCCAAGCCCTGTAACAGCCATCATCTTTAGGTAATTATCTAGTCATATCCCAAGCCCTGTAACAGCAGTTATCTTTATGTAATTATCTAGTCATATCCCAAGCCCTGTAACAGCCATCATCTTTATGTAATTATCTAGTCATATCCCAAGCCCTGTAACAGCCATCATCTTTAGGTAATTATCTAGTCATATCCCAAGCCCTGTAACAGCCATCATCTTTATGTAATTATCTAGTCATATCCCAAGCCCTGTAACAGCCATCATCTTTAGGTAATTATCTAGTCATATTCCAAGCCCTGTTACAGCCATCAGCTTTATGTAATTATCTAGTCATATTCCAAGCCCTGTAACAGCAGTTATCTTTATGTAATTATCTAGTCATATCCCAAGCCCTGTAACAGCCATCATCTTTATGTAATTATCTAGTCATATCCCAAGCCCTGTAATAGCCAATTCTTTATGTAATTATCTAGTCTTATTTGCTTGGTTAAATGTTCAGTGTCACCATTGATTTGCTTGGTTAAATGTTCAGTGTCACCATTGATTCCATACACCATGGTTAAAGAAGACGTACTTGAGACAGTGCAGGGGTCCAGGCGGGGCCATGCGGGCCATACTGGCCCCGTTGACGGTGCTCAGCTGCACCTCAGAGATGTAGAAGGTGACGGAGGAAGACTGGAGCCTCGTCTTCACCACCTCCAGAGGACACGTCAGGATAGCTCCAACCGTACCCCCACATCTAGAGAGAGAGACAAACAGAGAGAGGGAGAGGAAGAAACAGAGTGAGAGAGACAGAGAGAGTGAGAGAGAGAGAGAGAGAGAGACAGTGAGAGAAACAGAGAGAGAGAGACAAACAGAGAGACAAACAGAGAGAGAGGCAGAGAAACAGAGAGAGAAAGAAACGGAGAGCGAGAGAGACAGAGACAGAGACAGAGAGTGAGAGAAAGAGTGTCAGTTAGGGATGGGTACCTTTCACATTTGAACCGATACCGGTACCTGTGAATCGATACCGGTACCCAACGGTACCTTTTTTCGGTACTTTAGTCTCAAGAAATTTAATTTACCTACCTCAGTCGTAAAAAAAAATCCAAACTTCAAATAACTACAATTTCGACAGTTTTCGGCTTGACATTGCTCCGACTGCTTTGTTGTTGAATCAAGTCAAATCCTAGGTAAGCATATATTGTGCGTGTGAACGTTGACATGAAAAGTAAAAAGTAAAAAAAAAAAAAAAAAAAAAGGTTAAAAAAAATAATAATAAAAAGTTTTTTTTTTTTTTTTTTTTTTTTTCTCACTTGATTCGATACTCGGTAGTACCGACGTGTTTCGGTTCGGTACCTCAAAAGTACAGAATTCGGTACCCATCCCTAGTGTCAGTGATGAAGATAAAACCAGACTAGGCTAGTTAAGCAGGCTGTACAGGGAGACATGCATGTTGACATGCTACAGAAGAATAGGGGCTAGATCCACAAAGAATGGATTGCACAGAGCAAGTTGCACCCTTACTTACAATTCATTATGAATTGAAAATGGGGGACCCTGATGTAAACAAGATGAAAGTCTTTCTCTGGTCTGCATCCCCTTAACAATTGTGTGTATTGAGCTGTACTGTCCCCATTCTGCAACCAATCTGTTAATAAAACTTTCATTCAATCAATCAATCTGCACGGTGATTGATTGAATGAAAATGTTATTAACAGATTGCAGAATGGGTACAATAATACAGTACGGCTCAATACATACAATTGTTAAGGGGATGCAGACCAGAGAAAGACTTTAGTCTTGTTTACATCAGGGTCCACCATTTTCAATTCATAATGAATTGTAAGTAAGGTTGCAACTTGCTCCGTGCAAACCATTCTTTGTAGATCTAGCCCTAGGTCTGTGAACAGAAATCTTGCTCTGAAATCCCATGAGACCTGAGTTGTTGCAGGAAGACGACACTGGTAGCTGTGCCTGTGGAGCTTGAGAGAGCACTGCGAAAAGGTTTGTTGTGTTGGAATAAGAGTTGGAATAAACAGATGTTTGTGTCCGACTGTCCATGCATTTCCAAATTGTGCCAACAACATGTCACCACTACATTGTCGTCTTTTATACAGTTGTTATGTTCCTGCAGTTTACATTATGGCCAAAAAATTTTCTTGTTGAGGTTTGATTTTGGTGTGTCCCGTCTGCAACATTCATGTCCTTTACCGGTTTAAGTGATGAACTGCACTACTTGTTGTTTCTAGAGATTTTAGCGACGCTTTATACTTATGCTACAAGTTACCGGCCTGTGCTACAAAACTAGCAACCTCTGTAGCAGTGGCACCAGTCCAGCCCTGATGAGCCAGCCTCACTCACAGATACACATTAACAAGGAGCCAGTCAGCCAACCAGTCAGTCAGTCAGTCAGGGACATTCGCTACTGTAATAATAAACTGTATTTGTAATAGCACCTTTCATACAAGAATTGCAGCCCAAAGTGCTTCACAGCAGTAGGATAGGCACACAATGAGCAGATAATTGACCAAATGAAAGCAATGCATACAGACATAAAATGTGTATAGAATAGACAGAATAACATAGTGTGGATGTAATCTAATGGATGCCGTCCAAGTGGCAGTGTGTTTGTTAAAAGGCTATGGTAGTCACTTTTGAAAATATTTAGTGATCTAGCCTCCCTAAAGTCCATAGGTAGTGTGTTCCATAGCTTTATCTAGCCTCCCTAATGTCCATAGGCAGGGTGTTCAATAGATTTATCTAGCCTCTAGCCTCCCTAATGTCCATAGGTAGAGTGTTCCATAGCTTTATCTAGCCTCCATAATGTCCATTAGGTAGTGCGTTCCATAGCTTTATCTAGCCTCCATAATGTCCATAGGTAGAGTGTTCCATAGATTTATCTAGCCTCCCTAATGTCCATTAGGTAGAGTGTTCCATAGCTTTATCTAGCCTCTCTAATGTCCATAGGTAGAGTGTTCCATAGATTTATCTAGCCTCCCTAATGTCCATTAGGTAGAGTGTTCCATAGCTTTATCTAGCCTCTCTAATGTCCATAGGTAGAGTGTTCCATAGCTTTATCTAGCCTCTCTAATGTCCATAGGTAGAGTGTTCCATAGCTTTATCTAGCCTCTCTAATGTCCATAGGTAGTGTTCCATAGCATTATCTAGCCTCCCTAATGTCCATAGGAAGTGTTCCATAGCTTTGGTGCGTAATTCTCAAAGGCTGTATCCCCGATTTTCTTTTGGCTGTAGCTGGGAACCGTCAACAAACGGGTAGTCGATGATCGAAATGTTGATACATAGTTGACAAGAGAATTGGCAACGTAGCTCGGTCCTGTTCCTCAGTGTCCCTCAGCTTAGAGAATAATGGGGCTACTAGTCGTATTCACATATTTCCCATCACCGTGCCAAGTACTGATGCCCTCGAGGAGAGAGACCAGCGGAAAACACCCTGTAACACCATCTGATGTAATACTACCAGTAGTACCACACTGTTAGGGTGCATCAGTGCCCATACTGTTAGGGTGCACTAGTACAATAGTTACTGTATTGTTTATTCTTATTTATCGTGCCTATATGTATGAAATTGATGATAAATTGTGTCTTTGTCTTGTAAGCTCGACGTCGCTGTAAATGAGGGTAACCTCGGTGTCCTACGAGTTTAAATAAAGGTTTGAAGTGAAATGAAAACAACACCACGAGGACCGGATGAACCCAGGGACCCGGTTTATCAACCGGAGACTTTGGACGAGTGGACATCAACAGTGACAGACTGTCAACATGGAGGGCGGAAGAGCCATATCTCCTCTGAGCGGTTTGATTCAGGGCCAACGGAACCCAGATGACACGAGCCACACGGCTTATCGCTGTTCATACGACGGATGATTGCTGCCTCCGCCCCCAGATGGATGATTGCTGCACTATCCCCCCCCCCCCCCCCCCCCCCTCCCCCCAGATGGTTTCTGGGGAAAGTACGGCGTGCGTTACGGCAAATCTCCGATATGATGTTGAGCTACTGTTACTAGTACTACCGGGCTATCCTTTTATTCCTGTGTGACGCAATGTCACGAAGCCAAAGGTGGCCGAGGGCCTGCCAACATCACGTCCCAGATCACCAGGGCTGCCCTACAGACAGACCTACAAATCTACAGACAAACCTACAGACAGACCTACAGACACACCTGCTACAGACAGACATACCTGCCATGCATATAATCCTGGTTACATATCTGTAGATACTATATCTATATCTACATAACGCTTACCTACAGTACTCTTACTAGTTACACATCTTTCTGTACATACGTGCATATAATCCTTGTTACTGCTACTGCACTGCTACCTCTCTAAGAGAGATCACACACGGCCATTGGCCTTTTATTGAGGGTCATCGATATAATTTTCACCTTAGAAGTTGTTTTATAAACCTACAGTATCCCTTACCTTAATCCTAACCACGTTCACCAACTACAAATTAAAAGGTAAAAGTAGAAATGTCCTTCTGGGTTGTGGGATCTAGCATCTACACACAGCCAGTGTAGTGGATGCTCATTCTGTCTGCATAGGAGCCCACTGTTGAATGCCAGGCTGCATGCAAGCATTCCAGGAATTCAGGAATTGTTCTATGTTTGACGTAGGATAGAGAACACAGGGAAGTTCGGCACGTGGATCTCATTGACAATGAGAGCGAGCATGGAGGGGGTGGGGGGGTTCTAACTGTCAGACCCTCTAGCTGCAGACCCTCTAACTGTCAGACCATCTAGCTGTCAGACCATCTAGCCGCAGACCATCTAACTGTCAGACCATCTAACTGCAGACCCTCTAACTGCAGACCCTCTAGCCGCAGACCCTCTAGCCGCAGACCCTCTAGCCGCAGACCCTATAGCCGCAGACCCTCTAGCTGCAGAACCTCTAGCTGCAGATCCTCTAGCTGCAGATCCTCTAGCCGCAGACCCTCTAGCCGCAGACCCTCTAACTGCAGACCCTCTAGCCGCAGACCCTCTAACTGCAGACCCTCTAGCCGCAGATACTCTAGCCGCAGATCCTCTAGCCGCAGACCCTCTAGCCGCAGACCCTCTAGCCGCAGACCCTCTAGCTGCAGATCCTCTATAGCTTAACTCTCTAGTGTGGCAGTCCCCAAAAACTGTGTCAAAGGTCGTTGCTGCCACTCTGCTTCCTTCTGGGTCACAGTGCAACTACCGTAACCAGAGCAACACCAATGCTCTGCAGGTGGAGTTTAGAAGATGGCAGGCTGCATAAATCCCAGGCCGCATGCAAGCATTCCTCTAGCTTTCTCTTTTGAGCCGTTCCAGCTAAAATTACAGTTGCCTTTTAACATTACTGACCCAGATAAAGGCAGAGAGGCAGAGAGGCAGCAGCGACCTTTAGCCCAGTTTCTATGGGCTGCCGCCAGCTGCTGTGTGTGTGTGTGATATATAAGTGACTGCTTGGAGGCCTTGAGCTCGGGGAGGATTTGTCATCACTACGCTTAGCGCAGTAATACGTCTCGACTTGTTTCCCCTTTCATATACCACCGACAAACAATAAGACACGACATGACCTGCAGCAGTTTGAATGTCAAGGCCGGCAGATATGGTAACAGTGTCGTTGTTATACGAAACACAGATCAAGAGGCAAATCCAACAGCGCTGAAACTGGATCCAACCTAATTATTCCTGCCGGATGGAGCAGAGAGAGACGTCACATCCCGAGGAGGGGAGACGGAACACAACACTTCCCCGCTGCCTGCGACCACAAACAGGCCTTACTGTTTTAGGAAAATCACATTGTCATTTAGCTGACACTTTTATCCAAAGCGACTTACACGTTCTGTACGACAAGTCATCAGGAAGGGCACAACTCAAATTAGCTGAATAACAATGTTCATCAAAGTGTTGTTGAGTGCTACAGTGTAGGTTAGTATATTAGGACAAGTGCATGACAGTAAGGTTAGTTAGGGTTAGATCAGGGAGGGGCAACTGGTGGCCCGCGGACCGCATGCGGCCCTCACCGACGCTCCATGCGGCCCCAGGCCAATATTTTATTTTTAAATTTTTTTTAATTATAATATATATATATATATATTTTTTGCATTCGACTAAGAGGTTGGCAGTCGACTACGGCTCCTTTCGATCGATTAGTCGACTATTCGACTAATAGGGGTCAGCCCTAGTGTGGACATATTCAACGCTGTTGAGTTTGGGTTTGATAAACTGTCCGCTGTTGTTACCGATGGAGCACTTGCAATGAAAGGAAAACACACAGGATTCGCCGGGCTTCTAAGGCAGAGTGGCGTTGAGTGTCCAATGCTGCACTGCATTATACATCAGGTAGGTTCGCTAACATAATTTCCATCTATTGTGGGTCACTAATAATCAGGGGTGCAGTGGTCATGCCACGCGGTACCACGCCGTCCCAGCACTTTTCTGAGCAGAAGTATGCACACAAAAATGAAACATTATTTCATCTGATGCAGATCACATGCACAAACATTGAAGTTGACATTCCTTCTATTGTGCGCCAACAGGAGAGACCACAAGTGTCTCATTAAAGACAGAACCATTATTGACCCACTGTGTGGGAGGGTGAATGTCATGCCAGTTTGATAAAGGGTCAATGGGAGGCATGTAGAATTGCACAAAAAGGAATTCATTATTCTGATGAGTATTGCACTTGTTTACTTTTGTAGTGTTCAGATAACACTGAAATGCATGTTATGGATATGAAGCACTCCGGAATGTTTTGTTTAGTAGCAGGATACAAGTTTATACATTTAACAAAATCATTTATTATTGCACTTTTGATTTACTGTTGTAGTGAAATGCAGCAGGAATGCTGCTTTGTGTTTGTTGAGCAGTGGGCTTTAAGTTCATACATTTATTTTAATAGAAGCCTTAATTATAATTTGTCATTTTTGTATATATTTGGGTTACACAGCAATACTTTCAAATTCAGCTGTATTTATAAATTCATAAAGTTGAAATTAAGCATTACTAAATGCGTTTGAAATGGAATAAAAACAAAGTTACAACAAATTATAATTGTTTATGCCTTATTTATCACATCTGTGACTATTCTGGGCTATTTGAGTGATGGGGTACTGCCGATAAACAATGCGGCCCCCCCAGATTGAGTGTGGAAATTTAGTGGCTCTCACCATATACAAAGTTGCCCACCCCTGGGTTAGATATATATATATATATATTTTTGGACTCTGTTGATCACGTCTCGACAGCCGTGTCAAATCTAAAAATAAGCCAATAGAAAACGTGACGGACCAGCGGTGGGCGTGTTCAACTGGCTTTTCATCACGTTTCAAAGCAGCCATGGACTGGAGACGGAGACAAAAGCTTGTGTGTCACGGTGTCGTTATGATTTCATTCATAAAACGTACCGACCAAATCACACACCACCACCACCACCAGCTAGCAGCCTCTGTGTCAGACCCCTCTGGTCGCACCACCCTCTCCAGCTAACAGCCTCTGTCAGACCCCTCTGGTTGCACCACCCTCTGTGTCAGACCCCTCTGGTTGCACCACCCTCTGTGTCAGACCCCTCTGGTTGCACCACCCTGTGTCAGACCCCTCTGGTTGCACCACCCTGTGTCAGACCCCTCTGGTTGCACCACCCTCGGTGTCAGACCCCTCTGGTTGCACCACCCTCGGTGTCAGACCCCTCTGGTTGCACCACCCTCGGTGTCAGACCCCTCTGGTTGCACCACCCTGTGTCAGACCCCTCTGGTTGCACCACCCTGTGTCAGACCCCTCTGGTTGCACCACCCTCGGTGTCAGACCCCTCTGGTTGCACCACCCTCGGTGTCAGACCCCTCTGGTTGCACCACCCTCTGTGTCAGACCCCTCTGGTTGCACCACCCTCTGTCAGACCCCTCTGGTTGCACCACCCTCTGTCAGACCCCTCTGGTTGCACCACTCTGTGTGTCAGACCCCTCTGGTTGCACCACCCTCTGTCAGACCCCTCTGGTTGCACCACCCTCTGTCAGACCCCTCTGGTTGCACCACTCTGTGTGTCAGACCCCTCTGGTTGCACCACCCTCTGTCAGACCCCTCTGGTTGCACCACTCTGTGTGTCAGACCCCTCTGGTTGCACCACCCTGTGTCAGACCCCTCTGGTCGCACCACTCTCTGTGTCAAACCCCTCTGGTTGCACCACCCTGTGTCAGACCCCTCTGGTTGCACCACCCTCTGTGTCAAACCCCTCTGGTTGCACCACTCTGTGTCAAACCCCTCTGGTTGCACCACCCTGTGTCAGACCCCTCTGGTTGCACCACCCTGTGTCAGACCCCTCTGGTTGCACCACCCTGTGTCAGACCCCTCTGGTTGCACCACCCTGTGTCAGACCCCTCTGGTTGCACCACCCTCGGTGTCAGACCCCTCTGGTTGCACCACCCTCTGTGTCAGACCCCTCTGGTTGCACCACCCTGTGTCAGACCCCTCTGGTTGCACCACCCTGTGTCAGACCCCTCTGGTTGCACCACCCTCGGTGTCAGACCCCTCTGGTTGCACCACCCTCGGTGTTAGACCCCTCTGGTTGCACCACCCTGTGTCAGACCCCTCTGGTTGCACCACCCTCGGTGTCAGACCCCTCTGGTTGCACCACCCTCGGTGTCAGACCCCTCTGGTTGCACCACCCTCGGTGTCAGACCCCTCTGGTTGCTAACAGGCTGCATCTCAGGCCTACCGGCGTTTGCAGCAGACAGAGATATGAATCCATCAGCTGCTGCAGCTAAAACTGAACGGCATCACGGCGCAGCTGTGTGACCTTGTATTTGTACATGGGCTCATATGCAATACACTGTACACTTGTGACTGAACGATAATTGTAATGAACATTTACATTACAAATAAAACATTTATATATATATATAATAATAACAACTGTGACCTACATGGATAGGCAGCGAGAAGAAAACCATCCACGCAGCTGAGAAACCTCTGGATCAAAGATGCGCGTTTAAGAATAAGGATGAGTCGTGTTTGTATAGACAGTATGGTAATTATGGTCATTAGTGATGAAGAAATAAACAGGCTACTCACCCTCCAGCAAACAAATGAACCAAGGTCTCCCTTTGGCTCATTATGGCATATTCTCTGCAGAAACAGGCGCAGACGACGAGGAGGCGCGACTTGTGGCCCCTTTTGGTTTTTCTGCTTCCCAATCAAAATAAAACAAGATGCAAAACCTCGACAAACGATGAATAAATCAAGATTCAGGCGAGTCAGCCTGTCTGTCTGTCTGTCTGTCGAGTTCAGTCAGAAAAATATCAAGAGGCCGAACGCTCTGCGTTTAGCCCCCCTCTCTCTCTCTCTCTCTCCCTCTCCCTCTCTCTCTCCCTCTCTCTCTCTTTCACCGAGGTTTTCTTCGTCCAAAACACCGGGATACGTCAAGTCGTGTCGGTCGGTTGATGCATATAATCCCCGATTCCGGTTCTGAACGTTATTAAATAGTCTATAAGACTGCTGGTTCCGGTTCTGTATGTTATTATAATAGTCTATACCGCTGCTAGTTCTGATGTGACGCTCCTCTCTCTCTAGTCGCTGCAGTGACGGAGAAGGGGGCGTGGTCAGATTATTTACTGTACCACCATAGGCCTGGGAAACGGACGCCGCCATTGGTCGGTCGGTTCCCTTGGCGTCACGCTGTCCCCGCCCCCGATCACGCACCGTTCACATGTTCATCAAAGCGGCAGGAGGAGGAGCTACGTGACCCTCACCTACAAAAACAAACCTTTATTACCAATTACGCGTTGATTAGATACGATTTATTGTCTTTTAGATACAGTGGAGAGTGACAAGGATATGAGAGAGATACTATATTAAAAAGTGGGTAAACTGTAAACTTCCATGGATGATTACAGTGGGTAGGTCAGGTGGGTAAACTAAGTTTAGATGAGAGGGTCATGAGGAACAGCCCAGAACATCAGCGGATGTGAGTTTCCCTCCATCCAGTATATACAATGGAAGGTGTATAATAATCAGGATTATTAGATTAGATTAGAGTGCAAATGTAACAGTAAAGTGCAATAGTAAACAATATACATTACTATATATTGTAGTATTAATATGTACAGTGATACAGGTATAAATACACTATGGTAGTAAGTCATACTGGCCAGCAGCGCAACTAGTAAGAGTGAGGTAAGGGATATGTACAGATATATAGATATAGTATCTACAGATTTATATGCAGGTATGTACAGACATGTGGATATATATATGGTAAGAAGAACAAATATATATATATATAAAGACCCCAACCAAAAACTGTTTCAGCTGATGTCGTCCAGCAAATGGTACTGCAGACTCAATGCCTGGACCAGCAGACTCCAGACCAGCAGACTCAAGGCCTGGACCAGCAGACTCCAGACCAGCAGACTCAAGGCCTGTACCAGCAGACTCCAGACCAGCAGACTCAAGGCCTGGACCAGCAGACTCCAGACCAGCAGACTCAAGGCCTGGACCAGCAGACTCCAGACCAGCAGACTCAAGGCCTGTACCAGCAGACTCCAGACCAGCAGACTCAAGGCCTGGACCAGCAGACTCCTGACCAGCAGACTCAAGGCCTGGACCAGCAGACTCCTGACCAGCAGACTCAAGGCCTGGACCAGCAGACTCCAGACCAGCAGACTCAAGGCCTGGACCAGCAGACTCCTGACCAGCAGACTCAAGGCCTGGACCAGCAGACTCCTGACCAGCAGACTCAAGGCCTGGACCAGCAGACTCCAGACCAGCAGACTCAAGGCCTGGACCAGCAGACTCCTGACCAGCAGACTCAAGGCCTGGACCACGAGACCCCAGACCAGCAGACTCAATGCCTGGACCAGCAGGACAGTTCTCCCCCAGTCAGACTCATCGGCATATTTAGACCACTTTCACTGGGGCACGTGCCCCAGTATCGATCAGCTGTGCCCCAGTGATCAATGTCCCCAGAAAAATTATAATAATAATAATTATTATTTTTTTTACTTCGCTTTGAAATATCATAGTGAAATATTTTGCACTGTTGTCGCATTTATCTTGTTGAAATCCTCCAACAGGCTCTTTTTTGTAAGTTGACTGGTTTGCACACCCCTATGACAGCTAATACATGGTACATCCCATGGTGCTCAGCTGTCAGCAGTCAGCTGCCCTCGCACAGTTCACAGGTATCACACAGTGCTGCGGTTGCATTCTGTATGATGGCAACCCCCGCTAAGAAAGTTAAAGCAAAGGAAATTCGGGCATTCCAGACCTTGTGGACAGACGACTACGCGTTTGTGTGTCAGAAGGACCGTGCTGTGTGTACTTATGTTTAGAAAATGTAGTTTGCCGAACGTCAGGTGTGAAACGCAATTTTGAGACGAAGCATCAAAAAAGTTTCAAAGATCAGGCGGATCAGGCAGAATCTATTAAACGTGCCGTGGCCAGGTATGGGAAGCAAGCCAGCACCCTCAAAGTGTTCACGACTGCTAAAAACCACGCAACTGAAGCAAGCTATCGCATTGCTCATTGCATTGCGAAATGTGGAAAGCCATTCACTGAGTATATCAAGGAGGCTTTTATCTGTAGCTCAGATGTTTTGTTTGAAGGCTTGCCAAACAAAGAGACAATCAAATCAAGGATAAAATATATCCCCATGTCAGCTCGAAGTGTCGAGCGACGCATCAATGAAATTTCCGAAAATATCAGAACAGCAAACAGCTGGATTAAAAGATGCTCCGGTGTGTGCAGCTTAAAGGGACCAACCAACCAGCCCCCAGATAACGGAGCTCAGTAAAGCAAAACAGTGCCAGGGATGTCACTGGAAGCGACATGCAGCCTACACATGGCTTCATGTTAACTTGAACGTCTCTCTCTCTCTCTCTCTCTCTCTCTCTCTCTCTCTCTCTCTCTCTCTCTCTCTCTCTCTCTCTCTCTCTCTCTCTCTCTCCTCTCCTCTCCCTCTCTCTCTCTCTCTCTTCCTCTCCTCTCCTCTCCTCTCCTCTCCTCTCCTCTCCTCTCCTCTCCTCTCCTCTCTCTCTCTCTCTCTCTCTCTGGCCTTGCTCCGGTGGAGGGATTGGAGGAGGGTGTGCCATCATGTTAACGTTAGCCTCAGTTAAACCTTGCGACGACTGAGCTGTGTTCTGGTCATGTGAAACTACACATATTTAATTGAGTCCCTTTATTTCAATTTAGCTGGAAATACATTGATACATCATTCAGTAACATTTTCAGAGCCTTATAACAAAAACATTATTACGGTCACCATTGTGACCAGTGGGATTCTTTTTACTCAAAATGTGAGTATTACCAAGTCACCTTGTGTTCTTAAAATAATGACAATAAACATAGTTTTATTAGGTTGAAATAATGTGGTTGTGTACTTATTTTTTCTGTTAACTTATTATGGATTGAAAACTGAAAACCAAACAAAATGTGCTATATATAGCCTACCGTCTGCGTCGAATATGAAATAAAGGCATCTAAATGATAAATTTTTTCTTAAAAAAAAACAAGCTCAATCAAAAGATTCTACATGATTCCAAAATAGTGAAGAAAATGACTTTAGGAAGAACAAAGGCAGAGGCTCTGTTCAAAGACATCCTTGCTCCAAAGGCAGTGGGTGATGTTCTCAAGGCCTTAACATCAGACAAACCCCTCCCATTCACCATACAGATGGATGCATCTAACCTAACCCTAAAACCGAAATAAAGTTAAAAATAAAATAGTTACAAAATCTGCCCATTTTCGCCCAAAAACCGGGCAAAATCGGCACAATTTTTTTTTCACATCCCTAGGTGCCCCCCTGTGCCCCAGTACAGTGCTTGGTCTAGATACGCCCCTGGTCAGACTCATGAACAAACACTACTAGCGGCCGGCTACCAGCCTGTGACTGTGGTAATCAAATCTCACTGTAATTATTACATTATGATTATTGTATTGTAAACTAGTACTATTTTTATCATTGGTTATGCTGCTATTTCTTTTTACACTATTTAAATGTCTCCTTCGTTTCTAATTTATGTTGATGCTGCTGCGAGCCAGAGGAGCCAAGGACAAAATAATTGTTTTTATCCAGGGGGGTTGACTGAGAACACGTATGCCTTGTCTCCACTAGCCAGGGTTTTGCTGTGCTGTGGCCTGTCTGGCACACAGTGAGTGTCTCCATTGTCTTTAGAACCTGGTTAAACCTGGCTGGACCTCGGCTGAGTCCGACACCTTTCACAACCTGGCCAGACCTCAGCCAAAGCAGGCTGGGACTGTTGTATCATCATGGTTTAGCAACTTATGTACCATAGTTGGTGGTGTGAATTTTGAAAAGTTGCCTAGCAACCGGAGAGTTTACAAGAAACGCAATGGAGACGCAAACCAAACCACACCGTACCGTACCATGGCTAGCCCCAGCCAGGCTGAACATAGCTAATGGAGACACAAACCCAACCATACCGTACCACGCTAGACCATGGCTAGCCCCAGCCAGGCTGAACATAGCTAATGGAGACATAAACCCAACCATACCGTACCACGCTAGACCATAGCTAGACCATGACACTATTACTACTTCTATTACTACCACTTCTACTAATACTACTACTACTAATACTGCTACTTATAAAGGATCCAATGTTGACAGTGATCTCCCTTTCCTCAACAGCCTCCACCTCTTGAGCAAGGCACCCTCAGATGCCCCAGAGCTGCTGAGTGACCTGTGGCTTTAGTGCTGCTGCTATAAAAAAATAAAACAAAAGGTTGTGTTCCCAAACAGCATCAGACATTATGTCTAACGAGGATAGATTCCTCTCTCTCTCTCTCTCTCTCTCTCTCTCTCTCTCTCTCTCTCTCTCTCTCTCTCTCTCTCTCTCTCTCTCTCTCTCTCTCTGTGAACTTCAAGCCCACGTGACTGAACTCAGACTGGAAAGAAACAGACTAAGAAACGACATAAACTCCATGATCAAAACTGCAAAAAAGAATTTCATCAATGACAAAACTGAGGAAAACAAAAACAAACCACGTGGACTTTGGAAATTACTCAATAATTAACTAGGCTGCAGTAAAAAACTTAAAACCAGATTCTCAAACATGAACATAAAGACGGACAACACGCTCATCACAGACAAGCTGGATGTAGCCAATTACTTAAACATTTTCTTCACAAACATAGCCACAACACTGGTAAACACATAATAGCTTACTACAAAAACATAGGGGTCCGCAAAGACGACTTCAAGCTGGAAATGGTAACAACAGATGAGGTACTCAAAAAACTGAGCGCCCTCCAGGTTGAAAAAGCCCTCAGCTCAGAACTAGGCAAAATCTGCACATGGCTCGCTGATAACAAACTATCATTACACCTGGGTAAAACAGAGTCCATTCTCTTCGCATCAAATAACAAACTCAGCAAGACCGACGGCTTCTCAGTTACAGTGGGTGACAATATTGTCACAAGGAAAGATGAAATTACATACCTAGGTTCCATCCTAGAGGCAAATCTTTCCTGTGACAAAATGGCATCCAAGGTAATAAAAAAAAGTCAACCAACGAACTAGATTCTTGTACCGGATCTCCTCTCTAGTAAACAAGAATACCCTGAAGAGGGTACTACGACTATGCTTGCACCTCATGGTACCAAAGCATCTCAAAGGCGCTAAAAACAAGATTACAAACATCACAAAACAAACTGGTCAGACTACTACTTGACCTTACTCCTAGAACCCACCTCACCCCTGCCCACTTTGATGGCTTTTAGAGTAGATGACAGAGTACAGCAACTTGCAATAGGCCTGGTCTACAAGATACACTATACGACTAAGGTACCCATGTATGTACATGTCAAAATACTTCCCAAAGGTCAGTGAATACCACGACCACAACACCAGAGGAAGCTCAACAAATCATGTTAAACCCAGATTCGGCTCAAACAAGGGACTAAACACGTTTCGCAATTATGCCACAACAATGTGGAATGCCCTACCCAAAGCTGTAAAGGAATGTGAATCCCTACCCACATTCAAAACCGCTCTTAAAGAACACCTACAGGAGGCTGCAATTCGAAACTGGCCACCGTAAATGTCCAAACCCCCCCACCCCCACCTAATAGACAGTCCCCTCCCCACCGTATGTATATATTCTCTCCCCACCGTATGTATATTTCTCTCCCACCCACCCACCCCCTCCTAATCAGGGCCGCCTCAGGGGGTGTGCGAGCAGTGCGGTTGCACAGGGCCTCGCAGGAAGGGGGGCCTCGCAAAAAAAAATAAAAATAATAAAAAAAAATTTCTTTTTTCTTTTTTCTTTTTTTCTTTTTTTCTTTTTTTCTTTTTTTCTTTTTTTCTTTTTTTTGCGAGGCCCCCCTTCCCGCGAGGCCCTTTTTCATCACAGACCTAAAATCTAGTTTTGCTTATATGCTTATATATTTCACATTAGACACGTTTGTAGAATGTGTCTGACTTGTTCCTGGCTCTGCGGCTCTACAGATACACTATTGGAGCTCTGAGGCTCTGCAGCAGATATACTATTGGTTTCAACGAAGGGAGGGGTTACATGTGTACAGTCGGCCGGCGTGCGTCAGCTGCGTCTGACTATTTCGCGCGTGCAGCATTGGAGGTTATGCCAGCCAAGACGAAGAGGACGGTCGTTCGGCAGATGGACTGAAGATGAAAGTTGTTGCATGTTAGAAAGTTCAGTCAGGCTAGCCATGTCGGCTTAGCTAAAGGCAGGGACAGCTAGTTAGCTTTAGCTACGTTATAATATCGAGTGCTAACGTGTGGTTCAGTCGGGATAGCCATGTCGGCTAGTAGCTTAGCTAAAGGCTAACTAGCGTTAGCTAACGCTAGCTATCGAGTGCTAACGTGTGGTTCAGTCGGGCTAGCCATGTCAGCTAGTAGCTTAGCTAAAGGCTAACTAGCGTTAGCTACGTTAGCGAGTGCTAACGTGTGGTTCAGTCGGGCTAGCCATGTTGGCTAGTAGCTTAGCTAAAGGCTAACTAGCGTTAGCTAACGCTAGCTATCGAGTGCTAACGTGTGGTTCAGTCGGGCTAGCCATGTCGGCTAGTAGCTTAGCTAAAGGCTAACTAGCGTTAGCTAACGCTAGCTAACTAGGCATGGCAACAACCAGGACCACCTGAAGCTTTTTAAGAAGGAGGTGATGAACTACAGACAGACGAGGCACGAGAACATGGTCCTCTTCATGGCGGCCTGCATGGCTCCACCCCACCTGACCATCATCACCAGGTGAGAGAGGGGAAAACAAACGCACGTCACAAATGATGGATTCAGTTCACCTCCAATACCTGTTATTATCCTTGTCACATTTTCACCTCTCTCTCTTTCTTTTTCTCCCTCGCCCTCTCTCTCTCTCTCTCTCTCTCTCTCTCTCTCTCTCTCTCTCTCTCTCTCAATTCAATTAAAATGGGCTTTATTGACATGGGAAACATACGTTTACATTGCCAAAGCCAAACAAAACAAAACAATCAAACAGATAAAACAAAAGAAATCAGTACATTACAGAAGGAATTTCTTGTACAGTCTTTATGGTGGTTGTATTCCGTTGGATGTCCTTTTCTTGTCACAGCAGCTCACAAATCTGGCTGCTGTGTTTGCACATTCTTGTATTTCTCCCAGTAGGTATGGGAGTTTTGAGTTATTGTCCATGTTTTCAAAGTCTCTTTGGGTGTTTGCAATTTGTGGGAAGTATATGTCTCTGATGTCTTGGTATAGTGGGCAGGTTGTTAAGAAGTGGAGCTCGGTTTCCACCTCATCTTGTGTGCAGTGGGTGCATAGTCTGTCTTCGCTTGGGAGCCAGGTCTGCCTATGGCGGCCTTTCTCGATGGCTAGGCTGTGCTCGCTGAGTCTGTACCTAGTCCTGTGTTCTGAGCTGTGTGCTGAGCTGTGTTCTGCATGTGTTCTCTGTTCTGAGCTGTGTTCTGAGATGTGTTCTGAGCTGTGTTCTGTGTTCTGAGCTGTGTGCTGAGCTGTGTTCTGTGTTCTGAGCTGTGTTCTGAGCTGTGTGCTGAGCTGTGTTCTGCATGTGTTCTGTGTTCTGAGGTGTCCTGTGTTCTGAGCTGTGTTCTGAGCTGTGTGCTGAGCTGTGTTCTGTGCTGTGTTCTGCATGTGTTCTGTGTTCTGAGCTGTGTTCTGAGATGTGTTCTGAGCTGTGTTCTGTGCTGTGTTCTGAGATGTGTTCTGTGTTCTGAGCTGTGTTCTGAGCTGTGTTCTGTGATGTGTTCTGAGATGTGTTCTGTGTTCTGAGCTGTGTTCTAAGCTGTGTTGTGTTCTGAGCTGTGTTCTGAGCTTATATAGTGCTTTTACTAACTATATTATATTTCTCTCTCCTCTGGTCAGGGGCATTGCCGGGTCTGTGAAGCGATAACACTGTATATTGATTGTAGAACGGGAGCTCTCTCTCGCTCGCTCTCTCGCTCTCTCTCTCTCTCTCTCTCTCTTGCTATTTGTTGACTGTATCATGCCCAGCCTCGGGCAGCGCTATTATTTAAGAATATGTTGACTGTATAAAAAATAAAAATAAAATAATAATAATAATAATAATATAATTTTTTTTTACCTTTAGGGGGGGGGGGGGGGGTCTGCATCCCCTTAACAATTGTATGTATTGAGCCGTACTGTATTGTACCCATTCTGCAATCTGTTAAATACAATTTTCATTCATTCATTCATTCACTCTCTCTCTCTCTCTCTCTCTCTCTCTCTCTCTCTCTCTCTCTCTCTCTCTCTCTCTATCTCTCTCTCTGTCTCTTCTTAGAATCACACACCAGAAGCTCAGCTGATCATGTCCAGTGTGCTGCTGATTCAATAGAAAGAGCTGAGCGGATGCATGCGGTTTTGTAATTTGGAACATAGTCTGAGGAGCTGAGGTCATGTGCACGGTTCCTTTATCATGACGGGCGGCTCAGACCTAAACGAGCACGCTCAGTATTAGGGAGACTATGCAGCTCTCGTGATCCACAGACCTTGATTCTTAAAGGATGACTCTGCTTATTTTCAACCCAGAACCCATTTCTCGATCACTTAGCATCAAACCCGCTCAATTGCAACCATGACCTTGTCGACAGGAGCATTGAGCTGAGTGAGTTGTGTTCCCTGGGAACACGACTTGGCTGCAGCTCTCACAGCTGCTACCGCCAGCAATCTGACGAAAAATCCTACCACACACACATATATATATTGTGACGAACCTGGTGGTTTTCAGGCTCGCCACGGTTCAAATACAAACACATTCGAATGTCCACACAAGAGCAATATCAATAAATACAAGTATATTTATTGAATTTAGGACAGAATCCAGAGGGGAAAAGCAAAAGAATGGTCATGATTCAGTCCGAGGGTCAAAAACACAAAACAGGCTCGCTGACAGAAAAAGGGATTGTTCACAATTCAGGGTAGTCGTCCAGTCCAGGGTCAGTACACAAGAGGGTATCTCAGCCAGTCCAGGGTCCAGTACACAAAGAACACCTACTCACCTTTACCTCTCCTCTTACTACCTCTCACCTTCACAACTCCGAATATAACAATCTCTCTCAATACAACAACTCCAACCTCACCTCCGCTCAACTTACTCCTCTCTAACTAGTGGTTATGTAGTGTGTGGGACTGGGTGTGTGCACGTGATATGTGGGTGGACTAATGATGCGCAGGTGTGTTCTATCAGTACTAATCAGCTACCTAATTGACTACTCCTTCCGTGGCAAAAGTATCTCCCATCCTTCACATATATATATATATATATATATATATATATATATATATATATATATATATATATATATATATATATATATATATATATATATATATATATATATATATATATATATGATGCAAAGTAATATCTCTATGACCGGAGCACTGCTGTCTCTTGAGCTGAAGCCAGGGAAAATGAAGCCAGAGGAGATGAAGCCATGAGAGATGAAGCCATGAGAGATGAAGCCATGAGAGATGAAGCCTGAGGACATGAAGCCAAGAGAGATGAAGCCATGAGAGATGAAGCCTGATGAGATGAAGCCATGAGAGATGAAGCCTGATGAGATGAAGCCATGAGAGATGAAGCCATGAGAGATGAACCCTGAGAAGATGAAGCCATGAGAGATGAAGCCATGAGAGATGAAGCCATGAGAGATGAAGCCTGATGACATGAAGCCAAGAGAGATGAAGCCATGAGAGATGAAGCCATGAGAGATAAAGCCATTAGAGATGAAGCCTGATGAGATGAAGCCATAAGAGATGAAGCCTGAGAAGATGAAGCCATGAGAGATGAAGCCTGAGAAGATGAAGCCATGAGAGATGAAGCCATGAGAGATGAAGCCATGAGAGATGAAGCCTGAGAAGATGAAGCCATGAGAGATGAAGCCATGAGAGATGAAGCCTGAGAAGATGAAGCCTGAGGAGATGAAGCCTTGAGAGATGAAGCCATGAGCGATGAAGCCTGAGGAGATGAAGACATGAGAGATGAAGCCTGAGGAAATGAAGACATGAGAGATGACGCCATGAGAGATGAAGCCATGAGAGATGAAGCCATGAGAGATGAAGCCTGAGGAGATGAAGCCATGAGAGATGAAGCCTGATGAGATGAAGCCATAGGATATGAAGCCATGAGAGATGAAGCCATGAGAGATGAAGCCTGATGAGATGAAGCCTGAGGATATGAAGCCATGAGAGATGAAGCCTGATGAGATGAAGCCATGAGAGATGAAGCCATGAGAGATGAAGCCATGAGTGATGAAGCCATGAGAGATAAAGCCATGAGAGATGAAGCCATGAGAGATGAAGCCATGAGAGATGAAGCCATGAGAGATGAAGCCTGAGGAGATGAAGCCTGATGAGATGAAGCCATAAGAGATGAAGCCTGAGGAGATGAAGCCATGAGAGATGAAGCCTAAGAAGATGAAGCCATGAGAGATGAAGCCTGAGGAGATTAAGCCATGAGAGATGAAGCCATGAGATATGAAGCCATGAGAGATGAAGCCATGAGAGATGAAGCCATGAGAGATGAAGCCATGAGAGATGAAGCCATGAGATATGAAGCCATGAGAGATGAAGCCATGAGAGATGAAGCCATGAGAGATGAACCCTGAGGAGATGTGATTCCAAGTGTCCCATTTGTATAATAGAGAATATATAATAATTAATAATATAAAATAGAGAAGGTCTGGGTGCAAACAAATATACTGTATAATTACCAGCCTACCATCTGTTACATGAGAGCAAACTAGAGTGATAAAGAGCCTGTTGGGTTGAAAGGTCACTTTTTAAATGGACTGCATTTATATATTTATTTATTTATTATATCTCTTTTATCCAAAGCACTCGCATCACTAGGACTAGCCTCCAGAGCACATGTGGGCAAACAACACTTCCAGTTGGGGCCCTCATTTATCAACGTTGCGTACGCAAAGATATGTGCGTAACCCGTGCGTACGATCATTTCTAAGCAAAGTGTGGGACTTATCAATTTGAACGTGTGCTTGACTTTGTGCATATATCTACGCTCAGCTCTGACCGTGCGTACCTGGCGCCCAGCGGTAGAATGGATACTGCAGACGGACGGCATATGCTTTCATCAGTTTCATGCATTAGTTTCAACGCGGAAATAAGCTTTCGTTCATTAGTTTGACTGACGTGTTCTGTATGACCCCCGTAATTCATTATAGTTAATTGTAAAATAGCGACAGTAGTGTAATTATGGTCAAAACCCTATAAATAGCATTTGGAATAATAGGTCTTTCTTTCTGAATGAATGCAGCATGGTTTATATATAGCGTTATCGGAATATACGGGGTGTACTGACTGCGCTCCGCGTAACTCAACTCGTTATTATTTTGCACATAGATTGCAGAAATACGGGAACGTTTTGATTATATTTAAAAGGCTTTGCCATTGTTAAACGAAATAAGTGGAATTTCGAAGCTGTAAGCAGAATACAAGTCATATGAACACCCACGATATAGTGTTCTTCCCCCTTCCTACTGTATAAGAAAGAATAAAAAACGCATTGCAACGAGAACAGAGGTTATTTGTTGAGTTTATGTGTATTACAAAACCCTTGCAATAAATGTGTCTTAAATGAATGAAAAGCATACATGCTCTGGATACAGGTAGCATGTATCGTGTGGGTGATATGACTTGTATTCTGCATACATAACTTCGAAATTCCACTTATTTCGTTTTACAATGTCAAAGCCTTTTAAATATAAATCAAAACGTTCCCGTATTTCTGCAATCTATGCGCAAAATAATAACGAGTTGAGTTCTAACAAAGAACGTATTACATGCTGGGTAGGCTGATAGAGTAAACTGTAAATAAAATAGCCTATAACATTATAAAGGATAGGCTATAATAGCAGGGTCTTCCCAACCTTTATTCCCCAGATCCCCACGATTTCTGGGAGACATATAGGAATATGATATGATATAAGGTATACTGGTCCATCAGCGAGGAGATAGCCCACAGCGGATAGCCATTAAATGCCATTTGAGAATATAGGCTATTAATGCAAAACGACGGCCTATAGCCTATACATATTATTTAATGTTTTCATAAGCGTAAAGATACAACAGCTAGATTAACGATCAAGTTAGTTTACTGTGCAGGCTTCGCAGGGCTGTGCCATGTGATATTATATATGCGCAAGTTACTGTTGCATAATGTAGGCTATGGCTGCTATTATATGTAATTCATATAGGCTACCTAATACCGACAACAAAATAGATTGTATGCCTCTACAAATCATATTATACCCGGTAGCCAATCGAACGAAACTAATAAAGGCATTCATATTCCAGCATGGTTATAATGACACACCAACGCCAAACAGTGGTTAACGGTCTTTATTAGTATTTTGAGCTGTCCAGGCAGAATTGCAGCAATGGTCTTAGGGAGTCGTTGATATTTGACATCACCGTGTACAAGTCCGCCAGCCTGTCGCATATTTATCCCATAACACGGGTTGTGTCTTCTTGGTTCGACAGCGTCTCCGTGAACAATCTCGCTTGTGGAGTTTCTCAGAGTTCGCTCGGGTTAGTCCATTATTGCACATCCCATGTTTCATTACCATATATGGATAATCATGCACAAGCATTGACGGTAAGAACAAATGGTATTTATCAATACGGAGTGTGCGTAGGATCCGTGTACGCACGGTTGATAAATCCCGATATTTCTGTGCGTACACACATTCTAAATTTCGTGCATAGGAACGGAAATAGAACACTTTCTACGTGTAGCAGCCTGAATATTCTACAAAGTATTCAGTAGTGCTAACTAACTGTTATTTTCCCTGTGTGTGTATAACGTGTGATTTACAGTGTTCCTTTGGATAGACTGACAGTGTTCCTTTGGATAGACTAACAGTGTTTCTTTGGATAGCTCGCCCAGTCTAACGACGAAGTGAGGTGCTACTCTTCTCCAGATGCAGTATGGATTACTAGCAATAAAATTTAGCCTTTGTTTCCCTTTCTGGAGCGGTCTTTGCGTGGGACCGGTGGAGGTTGCCAGCAGGGGGCGGAGTGCAGTGGTGGCAGGTGGAGCAGTGGAGAGAAGCAAGCAACGAGGAAGAGGTGAATCACCTGGAGGTGAGGGGAACAGGAAGTTCTCTTCGGCGTTGGATGTAGCCGTGAACGGTCGCAGCTACAACGGGAGGTGCTTTGGAATAGCCCCGTTGAAGAAGTGAAGCCAGAGAGCCCCGCCGGAGCGAGCGACGGGTGATGAGACATACTTGCTAGTGACGGGTTATCCTAGAAGTATCCGTGATAGTGTGTGAGTAAGAGAAACCGAACCCAAGGACTAACGTCTAAGCTAACGAGACTAACGTCTAACGTTATCGGGTTATAGTAGTTACTGTGTGCGGTATATTAGCATGCCGCTAACGGCTCCGTCTGACTTGAGTAGACTACCGGGCGTGAGGCGCTGAAGAGACCGGTGGTGTAGCCAGCCACGTTGCGTTAACAGTATAACCGAATAGCAGGAGGGTGCGCCGAGACCCAAAGCTTAGCTGTGTTTAAGGTAGCACCAAGTATTAGAGCGCGCGACGGAAGCAAGTCAGCAACAGCAGCGGTGGACGGTTCCCAGACGGTACAGAGGACGCCTATTCCCACCAGCAGAGGACGCCATACAGCACGCTCTGCCCGCTAACCACTGCCTGCTGTTCGCCCAACCTGCTGGCTGTGCTCGCGGATTGCCGACGCCATCTTGTCATCCGGACTAGCGGTGACAAGAGTGGGTCCGCCATCTTGGCTAAGTACTAACAGTACCACGTGTGTATCAACAGCAACGTCCATTGAAGTGAACGCTAATCACCAGTGTCTAAGGGGTACCCCAAACAATTTAAGCCGGCTTAGGTTAGGTTTTCTTTGATAACGTGGGCCCACATTTATTGGTTATTTTAGTTATTGATTTATTTGATTCTGAGACTCCCAAAGTGTTTACGTTCTATGCTTGGGTTCCCCCAGTACAAGCGGGGTGGTTTAATGTATTGAGCACTCGGTGCCTATGGTGGGAAGAGCTTCCCCTACATTGGTTACAAGAGCACCCGGTGCCATATGAGTAGACATTCACTTTGTAATGTATAATCTGCCCAGGCTTCACTAAACATAGTTTTAATTGGGATCATTGTGTGTGTCTCTTTCTTTGAGTTCCATTTGCTATTTTATTCTCTGGGTAAATATTGTGACGGCATAATTATTTAACCCTTACACCCCATTTACAGAATAGCATTTGAAGGGTCTATACAGGTGGTCAAGGAAGGGTACTGCTTAAAGGGAAGCCCAATAATACTATTGAACTGACAGTCACTGGGTGTGGGAGGGCTGTCGGAGGTACTGAGGGAGTGAGGGTGTGTGGGGAGCTACTGCTGACCGCCTTGGAAGGCGAGGGAGACCAGAGTACCAGTCCCCAGGTTAGTAATTCCTGGGCCTCATCCACTCCAGCTGCAAGCCCTCCAGTACGACGTTCCGGGCCAAAGACGGGGGTACTTATAGGTCCAATACTATAGTATCCTACTACCCAGTGTCTGTGTACTACTACTCCCACAAGCAGGGATAATCCACCCTTCTACATACGCATTGTTGATAAATGAGGGCGTCCGTTCAAATTCAGCTAAATATAGTTCACAACATTTATAACAATAGGGCCCCCAATTATCTCACAAATAACTTTCAGTGGAATAGCTACATGCATACCCATAACACCAGAGCCAGCATTGCCGACCTGTGTATTCAAGGTTCAAAACAAATATTGGCAAATGTTCTTTTAAATTCTGGGGAGCCACCAATTGGAATTTGCTACCTTCACAGTTAAAATGTAGGCCTATTAGTAGCCGACACAATTTCAAGAAAAAAGTTAAATCATGGCTCCTCGACAATGTTAAAAACTAGATTTTAAAATGTATGAAAATGTTGTCTATGTTACATTGTTGTCTGTGGCTACGTTTGTACTGCACTTTTTACATGTCTTACTTAATTTACATGTCTATGTAGTTTGTCATATTGTTATTTGTGGTCATGTTTTGTATTGCTTATCAAGGACCACAATGGAAATAAGTCTTGACTTTTTTGTGTTTCATCCTTGATGTTTTCTTGAATCTTGAATTATTTTAAATGTCAAATCAAATCAAACTCACATTCAACCGTTCACTCACACATACACACACCAACGGCGGAGGCAACCATGCAAGGTGCCAACCTGCTCATCGGGAGCAGTCAGGGGTTAAGTGTCTTGCTCAAGAACCTTCCGATTACCAGACGACCGCTCCAAGTATTGGGCTCTGTAGTACAGCATGTGGCCGGTCTTCTCCCTCAGTCTTCACTGAGATCACTGCTGGAAAAGAGAGGAATCATGTAATCATGTTTAGTCAGAGACTGAGTAGGCCGACAGCTGTTAGCTGCATGTCTCTGTTTACTCCTAGTATATATATTCACATTCAAATTCTTTATTGCCTATATGTATTGTAACTAGGGCTGTCAGTTTATCGCGTTAATTAGATTAATTAATTACACAGCAAATTATCGCGTTATGAAAATTAACTCAAAATTAATTACAAAAGATTTTTTATTTTTTTTGTATCTCATTCATTCCATAAGAATGTAGAATACACATTTACACTTTACAGACTTTTTTTTAATATGGTACATTTGCATGTTCTTGGTATCTGATTCTAGGGACATCTATGAATCTCAGGGAATGTATTCCCAGTGTCAGAAATACTGTTGGCTAGATCCACAAATAATGGATTGCACGGTGCAAGTTGCACCCTTACTTACAATTCATTATGAATTGAAAATGGGGGACCCTGATGTAAACAAGACGAAAGTCTTTCTCTGGTCTGCATCCCCTTAACAATTGTGTGTATTGAGCCATACTGTATTGTATTCTGCAATCTGTAAATAACATTTTCATTCAATCAATCAATCTGCACGGTGATTGATTGAATGAAAATTTTATTTTGAGTCAATTGTAATGAACCAAATGAGAATATCAATAAATTTTTTTTATCTTTGACTGTGAATAACACCATGCTCAAATTGACCAGACCTGAAAAATCTAAGCAAATTAATAGATGGAAGATGATTAAACAGAAGGTTTTGTAGATACAGTACTGAATTATGCCATCTGGACACATGCTATTTGAAATATGATTATAGAATATAGAATATCGGGCATAAAATGGTTATGCGATTAAAATGCGATTAATTGGATTAATTAATTACAAATCCTGTAATTAATTTGATTAATTTTTTTAATCGCCTGACAGCACTAATTGTAACATATAACAGATAGGGCATACAGACCCTCATCTGCACCTTTGGTTACTGTTTATTTCTCTCATATTTTTTATATTCAGAGTAAATTATATTGTTTACACTGTTTATTTTTCTCATATCTTTATATTGAGATCTAATTGTATTGCCTAAATATATCTTTCTACTATTACACTGCCCATACCTGTACCTCCCCCACACTGCTATGATGCCCAAATTACCCCATAAGGATCAATAAAGGAATATCTTATCTTATCATCTTATCTTACTTATCTATTGTTATTTTGACTTGGATCACTGCATGTGAATAACTTAATACAGTCATTAACTTTTGTAACATTGTGATCTAATCTTTGCAGTGGGCGGAAATCAATACTGTGCCATCAGAGTAGCTAATGATGGGCCGATGTAATACTCTGTCTCGAAGGGGGGGGGGGGGGGGGGGGGCAAACCTGGGTGCTTAAAATAGCCTCTCAGGCTGGATGGAAAAACAGAGGGTCCTGTTTCAACCCAGAGCGTGTTCTTACAGGACATGCATTGTAATGAAAACGGCCTTCCTGTTGACTCAAGACAGAAGCAACACTTGGGATGATGGACTGATCAAAAGCACGAAACGAAGAGTAGCTGTTTTGCTATAGTGGAATAAAGGCAGCGATACATGGCGATTAAAGAACTGTCAGATTCGATCAGTATCACGCTAGATCAGGGGTGGCCAACCTGCGGCTCGCGAGCCGCATGTGGCTCTTTGCCTGTCAATGTGTGGCTCTTCCATCCATAAAAAAAAAAAAATTTATAATATTTTTTTTATTTTTTATTTTAATTTTTTGTATGTCACTCATTCCATAAGGACGTAGAATAAACATTTACACATTTCTTTAAAAATGGTCCATTTGCATGTTCTTGTTATCTGAATCTAGGGACATCTGATCTCAGGTGTCATCATCATGTATTCCCAGTGTCATAAATAGTGTGTCTGTTACTAGGCTTGAGTAAATTGTAATGAACCAAAGGAGAATATCAATTATATTGAAAAATAAATAAATAAATTATCTTTGACGGTGAATAACACCATGCTAAAATTGACCAGACCTGAAAAATCTAAGCAAATGAATAAAGGGAAGATGATTAAACAGAAGGTTTTGTAGCTACAGTACTGAATTCTGCCATCTTTTTTATAATGTAAATTTCTCCACCAAATTTTCATCATATTGCAACACCGTTTTTTGCTAGACGTTCACAGAAAGGTAGAGAAACGAACTGCCTTCTGTTTTATGGCAATAATGTTCAGGTTTGTGGGAGATAATCCCAAAAAATAAGAGAAATAAAAAAGTAAATCCAGAAGTCAGATGATTGACAGGGGCTGGCGTGAGCTGGGTAGGGTAGTTCTTCTAAATTTGAAAGCCCTGAGTCTCTTCCTTCAAAAGACTACACTTACTTTTGGCTGCTCCACTTCCTCCTGTCAATATGCGCCGGTTTCCGACTCAATGCCCTGAGTTTCAAGTTTCTTTAATAGTTGTCATACAGAAGTACAGAATACTTTTATACAAAATGCTTCTTACTGTTACGCTCCAGAGACTGTGCAAGACAAGATAAGTATGAAATAAAATAACATAGTATAGCATGTAAATTAGAAGTAAAAAAATTAGGTCACAGTGTTCAGTATAGACATATGTACAATGTTCGATGCAGAGTAGACGTAACTGAGTTACCATATAATATACAATACTGTGTAGTGTACTAATATACAATACTATATAGTGCAAGGCAGAAATAGGATGAGGTGCAATTTAGGTACAATTTACAGTAGGTGTACGAGTTGTAGTGCAAATCCTTTATCAATAAATATAAAGTGTGTTTGTGTTTGTGTGATCTAAAGTGTGGAGAGTGGGTGCTGCAGTGTGTTGTTTGTTTAAGTGAGTGTGTGCGTGTGGGTGTGTGTGCTGTGTGCATTTGATGGTTGTTGCATAGTGTTTATTGTTCGTTTAGCAGCCTGATGGCCTGGGGATAGAAGATAGAGATTTCTATAATCTTATATTTCACTAATAACAGTTAAAATCATTGGTAAACAAACGTAATGCTGAAAATATACACTTTTACTGTATATCTCAGGCTTAAGAGGTTAACCCTGTGAGACCCAAATTAAAAAGACATTAGCAACTTCAGAGGCCAGAGAGTGGGACATATAAACACATTTACTATCAAATAGCATTGTGAGGCTGAACAACAGGACCAATTGACTATACATGTGCTTAACATTTTTTAAATAAACATTTACAGCCTTTTTTTCTTTTAATGGCTAAAAGTGATTTTGTAATTTTGCAACCGTGGGTCTCACAGGGTACTTTTAACCCTGTGAGGCCCAAATAAAAATACATTAGCAACTTCAGAGGCCAGAGGGTGAGACATATAAACACATGAAGGGTGCCGTGACTGAAAAAAAAGGTTGAGAAACGCTGGTATATGGTGTGGCTCTTTGTGGTACCACAGTAATTTTTGTGGCTCTTAGTCTCTGACTGGTTGGCCACCCCTGCGCTAGATAATAGAAGAATAGAGTCCAGGTAGCAAATGACAATTATCCGTTAGTATTAGATTTGATTAGATTCAAATGTATTGTCATCATGCAGCACAAGTACAGTACAACGATAAGAAGTTTGGCAGCCTCTGGAATTCCCTACCACAAGAAATCCGTGAAATAGATAACCTCCCCACCTTTGTTTCCCGTCTCAAAACACATATGTTCATTCTGGCATACTCACTTTCATTTTAAGTTTATTACAACTGTTCCCCTATGTAACTCTGTAATACTGTGTTTTTACTATGTGAAATTGTATTTGTTTTTAACCCTATACGGCAACCTTGGGTGCTCAGAAAGGCGCCTTTAAATAAAATGCATTATTATTATTATTATTATTATTATTATTATTATTATTATTATTATTATTATTATTATTATTATTATTATTATTATTATTATTATTATTATTATCCAACCAGAGTGCAAATGTAACAGTAATATACAATATACAGATGATTAAACTGGGTATAAATATATAAATGAGTACTACTAGTGCTAATCAGATGTATGTACAGAGTTATTATATTATGCTGTATATATATACAGTATATACAGCATTATTGTACATGCTATCATACAGAGTTGTAATGGGTTATGTGCAAGTGTATAAATATGACATGATATTGGAACAAACTCCCACTGGTTGTAAAACTATACTCTGAGTAACTGTCTGCTCAGTGCTCTGCCTTAATGCCACTTACTGTAGTGTAAGATAGAAGTGGGTGATTCCAAGGCTCAGCCAATGGCAGCATTAAGAAGTTACTGGAACACACTGACGTGTTGACTCTCAGGCTGCTCAGTGGCCTTGCCTTGGCACAACCTACTGTACATAAAACCTGAGTTACAGAAACCGGCTGGCTTCTCACCAAAACCCACGACAGCCCAGTGACTATTTTAGATTCTCCCTAAATATACCAGAGCGGCTCTCAGTGGAAGAGAGCGTGGTTCACGTGGATGTTGTTGTTGACTCTCTCTGCATGACAACAGCTAAATTAATCAAGTGTGATTACTTTAGATCATTCTCTCCCACTGCTACGTACGCGGACTCAAACTAACTGCTTAAAGGAACACGCCAACATTATGGGAAATGCGCTTACCGTCTTCTCCAGAGTCAGACAAGAAGATAAAATGTCCTCTCTGAGCATTCAGTAGCCATCAGGCTCCATGTCATGTATGTCATATATGTTATGATATATGTTATGATGAATTGAAAATGGGGGACCCTGATGTAAACAAGACTGTTAATAAAATGTCAATCAATCAATCAATCAATCAATCAATCAATCCACAACCGTGGACACAAACTGCTGCCAAATGCCGGAGAGCTAACAGCTGGAGAGCTTGAGAACTGTTAGGAATATCGTAAGGTTATGAATATAACCAAGTTCTATGAATACTGGTGACGCTCAGCGTCATCTGCACTAACCTCACTTCGTGCACATGCACTGAATAAAAATCCACAATGTACCTTTATGTAACGGGGAAGCCCGTGGGTATGTCCACAGTCACGGAAACAGGTGTGTTGACGAGTGACTGTGGCAGTGCGGGCTGGTAAATTAAACTCACTTCCCCATAACAGGGTTAACAGACGCATAGGTATGGTAGTTAGGAGTGAATTCACTTCTTAGTGCAGCGGCCTGTGTCGTCACCCGCGGACGCGGGAGCCCCCTGTTCGACTCCCCCTCGGGACATTAACATTTAACATCAAACACAACGCAGACCAATATGATCCGTCACAGTGGTGCCCAGTGACCCGGATGTCCTGAGGGGCGTGAGTTTAGGGAGGTGAGTGTAACGGGGAAGCCCGTGGGTATGTCCACAGTCACGGAAACAGGTGTGTTGACGAGTGACTGTGGCAGTGCGGGCTGGTAAATTAAACTCACTTCCCCATAACAGGGTTAACAGACGCATAGGTACGGTAGTTAGGAGTGAATTCACTTCTTAGTGCAGCGGCCTGTGTCGTCGCCCGAGGACGCGGGAGCCCCCTGTTCGACTCCCCCTCGGGACATTAACATTTAACATCAAACACATTGCAGACCCAGTATGATCCGTCACAGACCAACATTCGTCTGGCCACACCCCTATCCGCTACCTTCATAAGCAGGTGTGTGGTCACCTACTCGCCTCCTTCCCAATCTTTCACCACAAGGCGAGATCAAAGGCCGCAATGGCGTCCCGACGCTGAGCGTCACCAGTATTCATAGAACTTGGTTATATTCATAACCTTACGTTCTATATCATACTGGCTGCCGCTCAGCGTCATCTGCACTACAGGAGCTGAGCGGGAGCCTGAAGCTCGACAAATGTACTCCACTGAGGCCCCCCACAACCATCAGAACCGGGGAGGACCGAGCCCCCCCGACCCTCCCTGATGGAGGATACCCCCCCTATTGGAGGACGGGAGGGAGACGGATCCGACCGTGCAAAGAGAAACTCAAGCAACTCAACGCACAGGGTGAGCAGACCGTGGCTTGACCCCACGACTACGCACACGCACAACCCGCATGCCACCAGGGAACGAACGGAAGGAACAAACCTTGTTACCGCCCCCAAAATCACGTGGTCGAGAGCAAACTCAACCCCGTGGCAAGGCCGTAGCAGCGGAGCGCGAAGGAAGACCCAGACCCACTGAAGGGACTGGATCCCCCGGAAAAAGGGGGCCCGGAGAGGTCAATGACGCCACAGCATCAAGACCTCACCAGGCGGTCACTTAGTGACACAGCCCCCCACATCGCCAGCGTATTCGGACAGGGCCCCCCACTAGTACGCCGCCTGGCACACTGACCCTGGCAAACTCAGGCAGTCAGCATGGCCGTAACTTGAAGCACTCAAAAGGCTACACTACAGCGGAAGCAGGCAGCGCACCGGGGAGACGACCCCCGAGGGGGTCGATCCCTCAAACCAGGCTGCAGGCGTTTGACCCGAGCCTGGAGCACTGCGGACGAGACAGGCGCCAAAGGGGTCAACTGAAAACAGCACCCCGGCGGAAGGGGCGTATGCTGGCATTGTTGCGCACCATGACAAAGCCTCCACCAAAAAACCCCGACCCAGAGGGGCAGAGGCAGAGAAAGCTGACACGATTGGCAGGCGTCATGAACGTGCAGGGGCACACTCAACCGGGTAACCCGGGAGTTGACTCTGCTCCAACACACCAGGGAATCAACCACCCTCTTGGTACCACATGCGGTGGTTGTTCCTATAACCCCTCAAGAAAAAACTCCAAAACACACCTGCGGGTTGTTACGACCCTGGCTCAAGGGACGCAACCTATGTGCAAACCGACACCAAAACCCGTGTTTAACCCAAAAGACTACTCTAACAATGAATTACTGGTACAAACTAAAGAACCAAGAATGGGAGAACGTGACAAGTCTCGGTTTTCACACACTCCTCTAGCCACAGTCAGAGTGCATGTGTGTCTCAGGGACTGGTTTTAACCTGCCAGCAGGTAACCGATCAGCAGCAATTAGCTAATTAGCAGCCCTCACCTGCATGCCCAGTGACACAGGAGTGATCAAGCTCATGGTACATAACACCTCCCCCACCAAAATGGTTGCCCAAGAGGCAACCAATACACACCAAACCCGTAAACAAAACAAAAAAACAAGAAAAATATCGTGACCCATACTAATCAGTAGTCAGGGCCACTACCACAACAGCGATAACGGGCCGGCCCCTGTCGAACACGACCACCAACCGTGTCGCACGCTCCCCACTGTGGAACATTCGCCAATGCTGTGTAAAACAAAAAACAACCCTGTCCCGACTCTCTGGCAAGCTAGACCTCACAAAAGGTCCCGCCACTGCGGTATATGGCTGGAGTGGGGCAGGCGCCTCCTCCACTGAGGCGTAAGACTTAGGACCCCATCGACAAACCAAGACCTTATCATATATGAGCTCCATTTCAACAGGCCCCTCCACCGATACCGACCTGTCAAAAATAGACTGCAAACCAAAATCAATTTGAGAGCTAAGCTCACTGCGCTCAACAGGACAGAACCCAGAAAAACAAAAACCATAGATCTCTGATACCACCACAGCGCCCATATCCATCCCACCTGGCACTGGCAGTTCAGGATACTGCAAACCATGAACATCCAGAGTAGGATGCACCGCCTCAGGTACAGCCCCACCGTCCCTGGAACATGGCAATACATCAGTCACAAAAGCATCTGGAACACCATCTAAAATGGCGTCACACAAAATAACATTGTCCTGATCAAAATGGTTGCCACTCATCAGACCAGGTCGCGAAGGCGGCTCCTGCTCCACAGGACACAGGTAACTAGGTTGACCAGCACACCTAGTGCATGGCAGAGAGTCAGTGTGGACACGTGAATCAATGTCAGAATCATCAACTGACATACTGGGACCATCCCTGCCCACAAGTGAAACATCAGGGACAATAGAGCTACTGTGGGTAGGCTGGCAGCCTAAGTCAGGCCTTGTAGCCTCTTCAACTAGAACGGTGTCACATGAATCAACAGCATCTCTCATAGCATCCTTCCCACACTCATCCTCCAATTCGTTCGTGGCCTCAGCCACCGTACAGGCTGGGAAGACCTTGAGACACTGCGCTGCCAGATCATCTCCTGCCACATGCCTATCCGGCACGCATGTCAACTCTGGTTTCACCACCGGGCCTGACACCAAGGCACAATCAAGATAATCATTATGCAGAGGTACATCCACAGTGTGCTTTCCAAAATTCTCAACAGGTACACTTTTTAATTCAACAAAGAATGTGTCACTAAGTGTAAAGTCGAAGTATCAACAACATCACTTTTGTCCCTTGATATTGCCCGTGTCACAGCACACACAGGGAACACTCCTGGATGTTTCCATGCCAGCTCATTAGGGACCTCAAAAACCACAGGAATGGGAGTTACAACTGGAGTAGCCAACACTTTGTCCCCAGCCAAATCATGTGAGAACATACCCCCACAACAACATTGCCTGATACTAAGGGAGAATTGAGTGTGACCTCATGCAAAGGTGCATCCACAAATCCACCTCCAAAGCCACGAACAACGACACCGGAATGCAAAGAAGACTTTTCTGAAAACGGCAAAATCCCCTCCAGAAAGAGGGACTGAAAAGCTCCGGTATCTCTCCAAATTGTTATAGCCTGTTTGGACTCTAGTGCATTAGTCAGGGAAACAAATCCATCCATCATAAATCTTGAGGAACCCTCAAGCTCTTTGTCCACACGTTTGATACTTTCCCCATCACCCTCTAACGTTGGCATAGGTGTCCTGCATATGGTTTCTACCAGAGCCACCGTTCTGAACATTTTCTGTTCAAGCACCGGGCACCCAGCAACGATATGACCAGGCTCTTTACAGTAGAAACATATAATCCCTTCTGGGAATGCACCAGCAGAACCACCCCGCCTAGGAGGTGAAGTTAACTGACCAGCAGACACAGGTCTTGGGAAACGGCCCCCCTGAAAAGGACGCCTATCCCTGGACTCAACACGGTAGTCCTCCACAAAAATGGACTTGTGTGTCAACACAAACTCATCAGCTAAGACAGCAGCGTCGCCTATCTTCAATACCCTACGCTCGTTTAGATGAGTGGAAACGGTATCAGGAACACATCTTTTAAATTCCTCTAGGAGAATCAACTGTCTAAGCTGCTCTCTTGACTCTGCTTTCTGAGAGGTGCACCACCTGTCAAACAGGTTCTCCTTCTCTTTTCCAAATTCAACATACGACTGTCCCTCCGACCTGCGATAACCTCTAAAACGCTGACGATAGGCCTCGGGGACTAACTCATAAGCCCTCAATATGGAAGCTTTAACAAGCTCATAGTCAGCACTTTGTTCAAGGGACAGAGCAGTATAGGCTTCTTGCGCCCTACAAACAAGAACACACTGCAGCAGCAGTGTCCAGGCTGTATCAGGCCACTTCAATGTGGTTGCCACCCGTTCAAAAAGGGGAAAATACCTTTCCACATCCTTCTCAAAAAAAGGAGGCACCATCCTAATATACTTGCCTACATCAAAACCGGAACGCGACTCTGAATGCAGAGCACCCGCCTGCAAGGCAGCGTGCTTATAATCAAGCTCCTTCTGCGCACGTTCGTGCTCTAAGTCCTTCAAGTAACGCTCTTGTTGTAGCTGTCTCTCCTTAAGCCCACGCTCCTTATGCTCACGCTCACGCTCATGCTCACGCTCCTCTCTCCTCTCCTCACGCTCTTGCTGTAGCTGTCTTTCCTTAAACTCTAACTCTCTAAGCCTCCACTCACCCTCCGCCACCGCAGATAGCAGCGGAGACACGTCAGACAAAGGAGGCTCCTCCACCCTCGCCGCAAGCACCTGCTCCCTAACGAGCAAAGCCCTCAAAGCACCCAAGGCAGTCGGTTTCAAACGCTTCTCACTGGCAGTAAGCTCCACCTTGTAGTGCACAGCAAGCTCCAGAAGCTGTTCCTTGGAAAACCTTTCCAACAACTCATCAGAAGGGTGATCAACTAAATCTTTTATGGAAGCCATCCCTACTGTACCAGCGCCACAACCTGCTCACTCTAGAGTCACCAAAAACACCCTAGCATACACACAATTTACCTGAGAACCACCGAAGAACCACGAAGAACCACTGAAGAACCACTAAAGAGCCACTAAAAAACCACTGAAGAACCACCAAAGAACCACTGAAGAACCATGAAGAACCACTGAAGAACCACTAAAGAGCCACTGAAGAAACACTACAGAACCACTGAAGAACCACTGAAGAACCATAAAGAATGCTAATGCCAATACTAATAACCATAAGGAGACGCGGTGGAAATGTGTGCTCTACTGAGCGCACCTTTCTAGTTTGCAAAAAATAAATAAAAAAAACAACCACCCTGAAATAAATAGATGTGTCATACGCGCAGGAGGTCAGGTGCTAACAGGTAGGCTATCCAAACACTCAAAACAAACAAAATAAATACAACAAACAAATTCAAACAGGTGCCCCTTATAACCTGATATGACTACTTTACAGCTTCTACATCTAAACTGCAGTCAAAACGGCCCACCACATGTCTACCCTAAAAAAAACTACATCAGGTCCTACCACACTACCTGTGTTTTCTGGCCCCCTATCCTACCTACCCTTAAGCGAATGCCCTGTAGACCTAACCCTCTTCAACCACACCTGCTACCAGCCAAAGATCATATTGACCATCCACCCGTCAAGTATATGGTATGGTACAAGACAAGTAGATGGTGCTAATCACTTCTCTGACTGCCCCAGGAGTATGTGGTGCACAGGAAGCTAACAAACAACCAGAAAATAATGTCCCTACCTACCTGTGGTGTCCACTAAACTATATATTTTAACAGCAATAAGTAGTCACATCAAATTACAAACAAATAAGGGCATACTCACCTGTTTGATGATCGGCTCAAGCCCCCACGTTACACAACATGTAACGAACACCACCCACACTATAGCACCACGACACACCATGCAAAACAAAACAACAAAAAACACCAAACAAATTCTAGGGGTATTTGTTTCCAAATTCAATCCCGGACGAAAAAGGGGTTATTCCAGGCCTACGGGTTGACGAAACACAACTTCGGACCGGGCCCGGCGGCTCGGGAATCACACAGGGCTACCAGAGGAGGTCCATAAGACCACCCCAACAGCCCCCTCTTCGCCATGCGTGAGAGAGGAGCGAAAAGAATGGAGAACCAGCCCCTTCATGATAGCGCAGGGTACAACATGTACCCAACAAAGGGTCTCCATAACGCCCAACCCTGTGACACCCGGGCCGACCCGGCATTTTTTCCCCCGAAAAAAGCACAAGTCCCTCAGGGTACCAGAACAGCAGATCTGCGTCCCCGGCGGACAACGGGTTAACTGACCTGGACCAGCGTGACCAGAACCAGTCCCGTGCCCTAACCACGCCGACATCCCCACTCCAAGAGAGGGGGTAGGTACGCGTGTCGATCTAAAACATGAAAAGAGGGCGCCACCCAGACGGTCCCATTCGTAACGCGCTCAGTGGCCCACCCCAAGGGCGTGAGACCCCTCTACCTATGTTTCGATCTATTCCGTTAACATCCAGCGACTTCGGATTATTGAGAAGCGCTATATAAATTTAATTAATTATTATTAATTATTATCCCCCAGATATGAACGAGAATCCGTCGAGACCTAGCAACAGGCGCTCGGAAGAGAAAACCTCAGTTGCCCTATAAAAACGCTGTTTTAATAACAAGCAACCAAGGCGTACTAGCCTCATGCGTGATTCTTATCAGAAACACCCCGAGCCAGCACTATGTACGCGTCGAGACCCAAACACCTCAATGGATAGTCTAACCAGACACCAGACATTGGTCCTTCAAGTCGCCTGGGAGAACGACAAGGAGTTGTCGTGCTTCATATTCTTCCCTCTTTTTATTAAAAAGAAAGAAACACCGACTGACATGAATCCCACGTGACGCGGCCGAGGGTAAATTTTTTTTACATTCTTACATCCCGCCACCCTCACCACAGAGAGGAGACGGGAATCCTCAGAGAGATTTCCCACGTGAGCCACAGATTGAAAAGTCACGGTAACATTGAGCCATGTGACCAACAGACTCAAGTTACACGTATATCGAGCGTAGCAGAACAGTAAGTTCCTACTCTCTGCCCCGACAACTTGACAATGACAGACCCTACATACGGGTCTGAAAAAACTCACGGAAGCCGTCGTCCAATAGAAACGTGCCTAGTGACGTTTTCTATGACGGGGGGAAACCCATGACTCAACCGCCCGTGATAGGTGCGGAGTCAGGGAACCCCCCCCCCCCCCCCCGTGCCAAGCTGCCTAACAGCTTGGCCGGACCGAATGAAAAGAGAGTCCAAAAAAAAACCTGACCAATCAGAAGAGGGAAGGAGGGGTTTATCCGGTACCCCCTCGCAAGCCCAACCCTTGAATACGACAACAACAATAGCCATATGATACCTTAAGTCAGTGCTTCTCAAACCTTTTCTGTCAGACCCCCCTTTGGCGGACCAAAATATTTTGGGCCCCCCCCCCTCGCCCCAACAAAATAGTCATGAAATGGGCCATGTTTAAATTTATTGAAATAACACCAATATCGTGACCTTTCAAATTGGCCCTATATTTTGTTTTCAGAGCTGTCATGGATGAAAAGCCAGCTTCACACAGATACTGTATGTTGTGCTGAATGGTATCAACACTAGAGTTGTTCCGATACCGATACCAGTATCGGAAAAGCCGCCGATACTGGCTAAAATGCTGGTATCGGTATCGGCGAGTACCCTCTAATGCTGCGCTCCGATACCATATGACGTAATTTATCAACAACACTGTGGTCTGTTGAGTAAGCATTATAAAACAAACGTGTGCTTAATCGATTAAAGTGTCAATGCCATTTGTCATTTTAACAGCAGATACTTTCTTAAATGTCATCGTCCCGACAGAGCGGTGTTGACGGGGAGCTCATGGGTTCGCTTGGTGGCTGGTGTTATTAGCATTGAACAGCTAACCGAAAGCTAGCTTTAACATTACCTTGGCTAAAGTTGGGGCTATTCATATAATCCAGCAATAATGGCTGCAGACCTGCAAGCAAAGTACAGCAAGTTGGCAAAGGAGTATTCCAAGTTAAATCACAATGTCACCAGTAACATTACAGTCTTCTATGGTCTTCCCATATACCGGTAGCTCATGCTAGCTAACGGTAACGTCGTCATTGCACAATTGCACGTCGCGTACACAATTAATGACATGTTGCGGACAGCCATATCGGCGACAATGTTTAGCTTTTAGTGCCAAATGATAAGAGTCTGAGGCGGAGTCTCAAAAGAGAATGTTGAATATTTATTGTGCAAAAATCACAACAGATCCGACTGCTACTGAACGGAGCCTTGTAGACAGACTGAGTAGGGTATATCTGCAGAGCCAGTGGGTAGCGAGTGCAGCAACGTATAATGTCCGTGTGGATCATTGGAGTAGGGTATATCTGCAGTGCTGAAGCCCCATACTCATTGATTAATGATACTAATACAAATCTATACAATCACCTGTTGTTGAATAAATACCATTACTTTCTAGTTATGACTAAAAAACAGTATATATAAAACAGTATTTGTTAAAAAAAAAAATTATATTTATAAAAAATTTATATAATATCGTTTTTTTTTTTTTTTATGTATGCACTGGTATCGGATAAGTATCGGTATCGGCCGATACCCAAAGCTTAGGTATCGGAATCGGATCGGAAAGGAAAAAATGGTATCGGAACATCTCTAATCAACACCTTAACTGCTGCATCATGAGATACTTGGTACTCAGCACCACACTCTGAAACTAGCTCTCCAGGTGGTATCACATGAGATTTCAAAGAGTTCTTCCAAGAGTTTGGATGGAGATGTGTCAGGAAGCTTTGTCTCAATGTTGTCTGTAAAGTTTTTTTTTATCCAGAGTAACTTGGTGATCCTTTTCTTGTTTTATTAAATAATGATTTTCAGATTTTGAGAAATGGTATTTTCATGGAGAACAGTGCAGCTGCAACAGATAACACTTTAGTGATAATTTTCTGGAATCAAAAAAAAAAAAAAAAAAAAAAAAATTATAAATCTCAAGGCCCTCCCTGTCATGCCTCTGCGCCCCCCCTGGGGGGCGCGCCCCCCACTTTGAGAAACACTGCCTTAAGTAGCCAGTATGCTAATGAACAGTGCAAAGCTAATTCAATGCGCTAGCCACAGACAAGTCTGTGAACAGGGTTTATAACAAGGCTAAAGTTATGTATGTGTGAACCCGACACCCGTGTTTATGTTGCAAGACACAGAAAATCTGATAGAGAGAGAGAGCGGCCTGAACCGCGGTACCTTTACACACACAAGCATTACTGCAGACCAACACAACAGTGTTGCGGCTCAATATTACTGTTTAAGCAACAAAGCACACAACTAACCTCTACCTTTATGTGAAGACCATAGGCGGCGCGTGGGCTTTGGGGGTGGGAAGGCTGTAAAGGAAACGCCCCCCGCGCCGCGCGCAGCGTGAAAAATTTGACCTTTTATTTTTGGTTGCACGCAAACTGTCCAGGTTCTGATTTCATATACACACACACACTACTAGGCTATACTACAGCGAGCCCCACTCATTTATATATAGTGCAAATTAAGTGTTCAAATGAAGGCATCCAATAATATATTAACCATTGTCTTACCTTAATGCAGATAAATGCGACGTTTCGTCTTGGTGAGAAAGACCGTTCACAACTTGAATCACAAGTTGCAATGAAGTGAAAGTTTTTCGTAATTTAGATCTCATCATGCTTTGAAAACAATGTTTGTACATACAGTAGCTCTAAAAAGTTTCCACGATTTGATGAACTCGGACTCTCATCATGTCCTCTTAGAGCAAGCCCTTGTTTGCCAAGATAAAACAACATACAGCCTCAGGTGATCGGTAGTTATGCCCAGGGCCAGCCCGGTGCAGCTTCTAAATGACATTATTTAACCTGAGCCTATGCATGATTGGTTACTGCCTGTACCTGGAATGTTAAACGCTGCCACCGATTGACACCCTCGTCGTTGACACCTCGGCCAGCCGGCTGCAGCACAAGACACACACAATAGCCAGCAGCCTGCGCATATATTATATACATTTCAAGATTCCGAGCATAATATTCTGGGTAGGCATAGCCCCCCTAGCCTTATATACGCGCCGCCTATGGTGAAGACCTAACCTTCAGGTCGAGGCAGAAAAAACCTTTTTCAACCGAGTGTAAGCTGCAGGCCTTGCTTAAGCTCTAACATGAAATGTAGCGACCAACAAGACTTAAAGTCTAGCCCTTCTATCAAACCCACACTAGCGAAAGGTTTACACATCGTATCCCCATCATGTTAGTGAATAAACACACAGTTTGTAACAAAAAATACAGTCCCTCCCAGGAGGGACTTTTTATTTCTCTTAACAAAATCATATGTTGGGCCGGGAAGGGAACAGGGGGGACCACAGAGGGAAAAAAGTCACTTTCAGCGACGCCTGCCATGAGCCGCTCGGGACTTGCCACCCCGGGGAGCCCCGGAGGGACGGTAAAGGATAGGAGGCTGGTCACGACGATCCCTACCGTCACCTCCGAGCGTAGATGGGCCGGCTGCAGTGGCGAAGGCGCCCTCTTTCCTCCTGGCCTTCTTTGCCGAAGGTCCAGCAGTGGCGGTGGTAGCAGTGGCGGTGGTAGCAGCGGCGGCTACGGTGGCGGAACCCCGACGACAAGCCTTCCGTCTGACTCCACCGGCGACATCGGGCGGGGGGAAATGAGGCTGGAGCACGGAATGCTCCTCCTGCATCTCCCTGCAGGTTGAGGTCATCAACTGCAGTGCCGACCCGAAAAGTCCAGCATTGGAGAGGGGTGCCATCAGAAGTGGAGTCCTCTTCCTTTCCGGCACACGCGCCTGCTCCAGCCAAAGGTGGCGCTGGACTAGAGTGGCCAGGGCGCGTACTTTCCCAGCGGCGATGGCCTGCGGCTGGATCAGATGCAGGATGGCTCCTGCCGACTGGGCGAGCTGATCATGTTGCAAATCGGTCAGCTCCGTGCCGCCCGTCAGTATCCCGGACATGAATCTCGCCAGCTGCGCAATGTTAGAAGTGGCAGCCGGAGATTGAGTCGCGGAGATAAATGACTGGTCACTCCAGTAAGCCAACCGCCTCGCCGATTTCCCTTGGGGAACCGGCTTCCGTAACGGCTCCCACACCACCTCAAGACAAAGGAGAGCTGCCATCGGCCTATCAAGCCGAGGCAGCCCCTCCTTCATGCCGTGTACCAAACCCACCACCCTCGTGACTCGCACGTAGGCGGGGGTGAGGCCCATGATGTGGGAGACCACCTGTCCCTGACGGACGTAGGCCTCCATCGAGGGGAAAATGGACAGACAACGCCCATCTCTCTCACAGGACGGCGTTGCCATAGATGACCTACGAGATCATCAGGAACAGGGACAGGCAGTGGCTGCGGCAGCAGCACACCGTTTGCGACTGCCGCCGCCGCCATGAGCTCGGGGAACAAAGCACGCAGTTCCCCCTGCATACTTTCCCCCACCGAGCTCGCGTTCCTCACATGCAGCAGACTACTGGTTACAGAGCCACATTCTGATGTGGCTGATAGCAGGACATCCCGCCGCCGAGTCGGAGGTTCTAACCCAACATCCGCGTACGAGGAACCCCAAGGAGACCTATCACCCCCCTCCAGTGTTACCTGGACGGGCGGCGGACATGTCTCCACCGGGGCGTCAAACAAGAACCCGTCCGCTTCTACCATGTAGTCCTCTGTTTCCATTGGCCATGGAGAATCAGACGCATCCTCATCCGGCTCCAACAACTCACCAAAACCAGGCAGTTGCGTCTACAAGCCACCATCTTACGACGGGAGCGAGCCGACGCAAAAAGTTTGCGTCTCAAATCCTCCGCCACCAGAGGAGCCGGCCGCCCAACAGCGGACGACTCTCCGGCGGCAAAGGAACCAGAGCCGGAACCAGGCCATTGCACAGGAGACGACGCTGGTGCACCAGCTCCTTGGAGAGGCAAACTACCTATCGGACACCTACCGGGCACGGCTGCCGACCACGAAAGAGGCCTCAACCCCGCTCCAAGACGCACGACAGAGGAGGCAATGGAGAACCGCTGGTGAAGGGTAACGTTGCTAGCGCGACCCTCCAAGGTAAACATTATGACTTAGCTTTTTTCTTTTTAAAGTTATGAGAGAAAGAAAAAAGCAAGAAAAAATGTAAACACGTAACTCAACTTTCTTCAGCTAAAACAACCTCATCAAGTGATGTATACAACAGGCATTTCCTTGTGGTGAAAGTTAAGAAGGAGGCGAGTAGGTGACCACACACCTGCTTATGAAGGTAGCGGATAGGGGTGTGGCCAGACGAATGTTGGTATGTAAAGGTACATTGTGGATTTTTATTCAGTGCATGTGCACGAAGTGAGGTTAGTGCAGATGACAGTGAGCGGCAGCCAGTATGATATAGAACTGATTCCTAATAATAAACACTGTTAGGACTATCTGACTCTTACAAATAAAAACTGTTAGAACTATCTGACTCTTAATAATGAACACTGTTAGGACTATATGACTCTTACAAATAAACACTGTTAGGAATATCTGACTCTTACAAATAAACACTGTTAGGAATATCTGACTCTTACAAATAAACACTGTTAGGACTATCTGACTCTTAATAATGAACACTGTTAGGACTATCTGACTCTTACAAATAAACACTGTTAGGAATATCTGACTCTTACAAATAAACACTGTTAGGAATATCTGACTCTTACAAATAAACACTGTTAGGTGTTACGACCCAAGGGCCGGTCCTGCTGACCGGCAGGAGAATAACATTGGACATTGCTCTCCTCCTGACATTGGTCTCCTACCCTCTAGTGGCCAGACTAGCCTGTTGGTACAGGTGGCTATTCTACTGTGGTTCCAAGTAATAGACATAGTGTCTAATTGTTTATTGTCTTGGGCCACCCCTGTCTATGTGTAATGTTACTCCCCTGTTGTGTTGTTGTGTGTCATTGCAGTAGTGTCTAGTTGTTGTTTAGTTTGTCATTGCTTTACTGTCATTGTGTATGTTGTGATTCTGTGTTGGCCAGGTGTTGTTGATTATTAATTAGTGTGGGTATTTAGGTGTCTTGTCTGTCCTCCCTTCCTTGTGGCGACATTCCTCCAGTACCCTGTGTTGTTCCCGTATCGTGCCTTTGTCCTATCATGTGAGTTTGTCCAGTCAGTGAGCTCGTTCTTCTGTTTGTTTTGTGATCAGTCCGTGTTTTTTTTTACAGAGCCAGCCCGGCTGTGCCTCCTTTGTTTTGTAGTTTTGATTGTAGTAAATATCCCTTCTTTAAGCTTCACCCCTCGTCTCTACCTCGTTTATTCTCCCTTGTCTGCTAAACTGTGTTCTCTACTTCAATAGTACACCAAGCGTTACAGTTAGGAATATCTGACTCTTACAAATAAACACTGTTAGGAATATCTGACTCTTACAAATAAACACTGTTAGGAATATCTGACTCTTACAAATAAACACTGTTAGGACGGGAGCATGTCTATGTTCCCTGGGTCCTATGTTCCCTGATTGATTGATTGATTGATTGAAAATTTTTTACCACCAGCCCTGATTCCAAACTCTAACCTTAACCAACTTCGAAAGAGGGCCTAAGCTTAACCAGTTCGAAACAAGGCGGACATTAATAATTAATAAAATAATAAAAATGTATAAAATTTTCAATCAATTAATCAATCAATCGGGGAACATAGGACCCGGGGAACATACTGTAGGACCCTGGGAACATAGGACCCGGGGAACATAGGGATGATCCCGTTAGGACTATCGGACTCTTAATACTAAACACTGTTAGGACTATCTGACTCTTAAACACTGTTAGGACTATCTGACTCTTAATAAACATGGCACGGACTCTGGTGCAGTGTGTTACTACGGTTTGGACCACCATCACTATTACTACTGTCTGATTGAATCCTGCCACTCACTACTACTGTTATCACTATTAGCATTACTACTTGCACTTTGTACTATGTTATATTATGATTACTACCTGTCCTACCTATACCACCATGCTGCTATGACACTTGAATTTCCCCAAGGGGATTAATAAAGGAACATACTTGACTTGACTAGAAAGCTATCTGGCTGCAAGCTAGCCTAGCTTAGCATGAATGAATGGAAGCAGAGTTACAGACCACTAGCCTAGCTTAAAACACTGGGAGATGTGCTTTTGGCCAACAGCTAGTCTAGCTGGTACATATCCGCTTCTGTTACGAGGGGGTAGGTAGAACACAGTTTGCAGCAAGGGAACGGAATGGAGGAGGCAGAGACGGCAGGATACGTGTAAACAGACTTTACTGAACATGACAAAAACACGGAAAATAAACAATAACAAAACAAAAGACTAATCTACTCACAAGCGCATCTACAAACAGCAAGGCTCGGGGGCACACAGGAGAACAACGAGAAGGGTAACACTGAGGACTAGAAGGAACATGAGACAATGAAGCCACAAGGAAGTGAGGACAGACAGAACCTAAATACCCAACCCAATTAACAATCAAGAACACCTGGCCAACACAGAATCACAACACAACCCAGACAATAAAGCAATGACAAACTAAACACAACTAGACACCACGGCAATGACACACAACAACACAACAGGGGGGTGACATCACACATAGACAGGGGTGGCCCAGGACAACAAAATTACAAATCAAATCCACAATGTGCAACCAAACTGTGATAGCAGCCCGTACCATAGGGCTTAGGTCCCTAGGAGGCAGAGAGCCAATGTTAGGCAGAGAGCCAATGTTGGGTGGAGGGCATTGCCCAATGTTAGGTGGAGGGCACTGCCCAATGTAGTCCAGCCAGGACCGGGCCTAGGATCGTGACAGTACCTCCCCCTCAACGGGGGGCTTCCAGACCCCCGAAAACAATGTCCATAACCAGGTGAGGGAGGAAGCTGGAACCCCAGAGAGGACCCAGGGAGAGGACCCGAAGACCAGGGACCGGGAGGCAGAGCGAAAACCCCAGGAGGGGCATAGCAGCCAGGGGGGCTGAAAACGGGCGCAGATGCCCGGAGAGGGGGGGTGAGGACGGGAACAGAGGCCCGGAGAGGAGGAGCGGGGAAGGGAACAGAGACCCGGCGAGGGGGGGTGGGGACGGGCGCCGAGACCCGGGGAGGGGGGCAGAACCTGAGAACAGAGGTCCGACGAGGGGGGGTGGGGATGGGCACCGAGACCCGGGGAGGGGGACTGGACCTGGGAACAGAGGCCCAACGAGGGGGGGGTGGGGACAGGTGTAGAAGCCCGGGAAGGGGAGCTGGACCCCGGAGCCGGATCCCGGACGAGAGGCCCTCCAACCGCCGGACTAGGGACCGGTTCGGGAGAGCCGGAACGGAGGTGCAGCGGCAACGACCCCCGGAGCAGGATCCCACGCAGGCCACGGCGAAGACCACGGCGAGGACCAGGACGCCGATCACGGCGCAGAGCTGGACCAGACGGGGAGCCAGGATCCGTCGAGGAGCCGGGAGCTGGCACAGCAGCCGGACCAGGTGTAGAGGCCGGGCAGGGCGTGGAGACCGGATCGGTCTCGGCGGCGAGGCGTGGTGTATGATCCGGGGATGAGGAGTCAGGACCAGTCGAGGAGCCGGGAGGCGGCACCGCAGCCGGACCAGGTGTAGAGGCCGGGCAGGGCGCGGAGACCGGATCGGTCTCGGCGGCGAGGCGTGGTGTATGATCCCGGGATGAGGAGTCAGGACCCAGAGTAGAGGCTGGACTGGGCGTGGAAGCTGGACCAGCTGTGGAGGCCTTGTTAGCCATACTAGCCTCGGGGGCTAGGCTAACTGTGGGCTCTGGACTCACTGTGGGAACTGTGCTAGCTGGGAATGCCTGGCTAGCTGCCGAGGCTAAGCTAACAGTCGGGGAGAGCCTAGTAGCTCCTGTCCTGATAGCCCTACTAGGCCTGCTAGCTGCAGAGACCTGACTAGCTGCAGGGACAATGCTAGCTTGGGACATCTGGTCCGTCTCAGTTACTAGGCTCACCCTGAACCTGGAGCCTAGTTTAGCAGTGGGGACTGTGCTAGCTGGGAACATCTGGTCCGTCTCAGGTACCAGACTCACGTGAACCTGGAGCCTAGGTTAGCAGTGGGCGTCTGGTTAGCTACTGTAGCGGGGCTAACAGGCAGAGCTGTGCTAACTGGGGACGGCCGGTTAGCTATAGGGACGGAGCTAACGGGCGGAGCTGTGTTAGCTGTGGACGTCTGGTTAGCTGTATGAGCGGAGCTAACGGGTGGAGCTGTGCCAACTGGAGACGTCTGGCCATCTATAGTGGCGGAGCTAACAGGCGGAGCTGTGCTAACTGGGGACGGCCGGTTAGCTATAGGGACGGAGCTAACGGGCGGAGCTGTGTTAGCTGTGGACGTCTGGTTAGCTGTATGAGCGGAGCTAACAGGCGGGTCTGTGTTAGCTGTGGACGTCTGAACAGCGATGGACATCTGAACAGCCTCAACGGCTGTGGGGGGCTCTAGGCTGGCCGTGAGTCTGAGAACAGTCGGCAGGCTAGCTACCCTAGCCTCCGGCTTATACTTCTCCATGAGGGCAGCAACATGTTCAGCCATCTCCCACATCGCTGGCTCCAGTGTCGGATTCTCCAGGGCGACCTGGTCGATTTTCTGGAGCAGGAACACCCACTTGGCCGGTGAGTACTGCTGCATGTCACCGGCCATCAGGCTCTGGACGACCCGAATGGTACCGCGTGCCCTTACTGCTGCATTCGTTAGTGGTGGCTTCATTCTGTTACGAGGGGGTAGGTAGAACACAGTTTGCAGCAAGGGAACGGAATGGAGGAGGCAGAGACGGCAGGATACGTGTAAACAGACTTTACTGAACACGACAAAAACACGGAAAATAAACAATAACAAAACAAAAGACTAATCTACTCACAAGCGCATCTACAAACAGCAAGGCTCGGGGGCACACAGGAGAACGACGAGAAGGGTAACACTGAGGACTAGAAGGAACATGAGACAATAAAGCCACAAGGAAGTGAGGACAGACAGAACCTAAATACCCAACCCAATTAACAATCAAGAACACCTGGCCAACACAGAATCACAACACAACCCAGACAATAAAGCAATGACAAACTAAACACAACTAGACACCACGGCAATGACACACAACAACACAACAGGGGGGTGACATCACACATAGACAGGGGTGGCCCAGGACAACAGAACATTACAAATCAAATCCACAATGTGCAACCAAACTGTGATAGCAGCCCGTACCATAGGCTTAGGTCCCTAAGAGGCAGAGAGCCAATGTTGGGTGGAGGGCATTGCCCAATGTTAGGTGGAGGGCACTGCCCAATGTTACCATCCTGCCCAGTCCAGCCAGGACCGGGCCTAGGATTGTGACACGCTTCCATTAATTTGTGCTAAACTAGGCTAGCTTACAGCCGGATAGCTTTTTACTGAACGCACAGAGAGGAGATTGGATATCTATCTTCTTGTCTGACTCGTGTTCCTTTAAAAAGTCAAAAGATTGAACTACAGCGATAGAATTAGTGTTATTGAAGGCCAAACGTCGTACATACTGTAAGTCATGTAATCGGTCTCTCTTGTACACCTGTCTGTCTGTATTTTATTTATGTGACTGTGTCTTTCTGTCAGCCTCTCTCTTCCTCAATCCCTCTGTCTGTTGGCAATGTCATAGAATATTAACATATTTTGTGTGTGTGTGCGTGTGCGTGTGCGCACGTGTGTGTGTGTGTGTGTGTGTGTGTGTGTGTGTGTGTGTGTGTGTGTGTGTGTGTGTGTGTGTGTGTGTGTGTGTGTGTGTGTGTGTGTGTGTGTGTGTCTGGTCAACAGTGACAAATTGACATACTGTAATACGATTTGTGATTTATAACAATTACTGCCCTGTCATCTTACAAATTAAAGCAAGCTAAAGTTATTCTTCAATTTAGTTTATTAAATCTCTGGCACCAGTCTGACAACAGTGTGACCAGTCCCCGCTGTAAAAAGTGACAAGTTATATTTTCAACTATCCTTTTGTATTAAAAATCTTTTTTTCTTTTACTTGAATCACCTAATTGGAGAGAGTGAATATTAAACATCAAGTTGACATCACTCCTACTTAGTTGATTCAACTCCTATTTTAGATTAGATTAGATTGATCAAATGTATTGTCATTATAAAAAATTAAAAGAGTGCAAATGTAACTGTAAAGTGCAATAGTAATATACAATGTACAGGTAATTAAACTGGGTATAAAATATATAAATTATTACTACTGACTGAGTAATAGTGCTAATCAGATGTAGTTGTAGTATTAATATGTGCAGTGATACAGGTATAAATACACTATGGTAGTAAGTCATACTGGCCAGCAGTGTAACTAGTAAGAGTAGATAAGGGATATGTACATATATAGATATAGTATCTACAGATATGTAAAAAGGATTATATGCAGTATGTACAGACAGATGTGTATATGTATATATACGGTAAATATGAATATATATGGTATATACAGTATTATTGTACATGCTATCATACAGAGTTATATGCATAGATTATAGTTTGAGGTAGGTAGTTATGATTACAGTGTAAGGCAGTTGTAGACAGTGAAGGCAGTAGAGTATAAATTGAGTATAGGCAACAGAGTTCAAAGTTCGTACAGTATGGACAACCGAGCCTACGGTATAGGTAATGGAGTTCAGAGTTCATAGTTTATACGGTGTGGGGGTGGGCGTGTCATCGTGGTACAGAGTTCAGAGCAATGACAGCTAAGGGGAAGAAGCTGATCCTGAGTCTGCTGTCATCGTGGTACAGAGTTCAGAGCAATGACTGCTGAGGGAAATAAGCTGATCCTGAGTCTGCTTGACTACCAGACGACTGCTCAACCTCGTACATATTAGTACTACTGAGTAATAGTGCTAATCAGATATATGTACAGAGTTGTAGTATTAATATGTACAGTGATACAGGTATAAAGACACTATGGTAGTAAGTCATACTGGCCAGCAGCATAACTAGTAAGAGTAGGTAAGGGATATGTACAGATATAGATATACTATCTACAGATATGTAAAAAGGATTATATGCAAGTATGTAGAGACAGATGTGGATACATATGTATACAGTAATGAATAAGTATATATATTCATATTCACTGTATATGAATATATATATATATATATATATATATATATATATATATATATATATGTAGCAGGGTGGATTATCCCTGCTTTATGGGAGTGGTTGTACACGGCCACCTGGTAGCGGGATGCAGTAGATTCTAATCTATCTGAACCCCCGTCTTTGGGCCCGGAACGTCGAACTGGAGGGCGGGCAGCAGGAGCGGTTGGGGCCCAGGATTTACTAACCTGGGGGGTGGTACTCTGGTCCTCCTCGCCTTCCAGGGCGGTCAGCAGTACCTCCCCACACACTCTCACTTCCCCCAGTACCTCCGTTAGCCCTCCCACACCTGGTGACTGTTAGTGGACTAAAGATATTGCCCTCCCCCAAAGCAGTACCCTCCCTTGACAACCTGTAGAGACCTTTAACCATGTGGTACGAATAGGGTGGGAAGGGTTAAATAGTAATGCTGATAGTCATATATTTACCCGGTCAACAAAGGTTAGAATAAGGCTCAGTAATAGACACACACACCGTGCTCCCATCTACGTCTCCTTTATATAAGGCCGGGTCAAGTAGCAATTACAGATTATAACTTCATGTGGTTCATATGCAGTATAATCACAGTAGGCACCGGGTGCTCTCACTCACAATACAGGGGACGCTATTCCCAAAATAGGCACCTAGTGCTCAGTACATTAATTCAAGAGCCCCGCTTTGAGTAGGGGAAGACCCAGGCACATATTAAGGAGTTCAATGGGAATTCAAGAACATCACAATATTATTACCATACAAAAATAAATCACATGTGGGCCCACGTTACCAAATAAAAGACCTAAGCTAAAGCCGGCTTATAATGGTTTGGGTACCCCTAGACGCTGGTTACTAGCGTTCGCTTCAAATTAATATTGTTTTGGCACACGAAGTACCGCTGTACTTAACCGAGATGGCGGGTCCACTCTCACCACCCCTCGTCCGTGTGACAAGATGGCCGTTGGGCGATCCCGCGAGAACAGCCAGCGGGCGGGGGTAGGCAGCAGGGGCAGTGGCTGAACTGGAGGAGCGTGCTGTGTTGTGGCGACCTCTGCTGGAAGAAGAGGTGTCCTCGGCTGCGTCGACGAGACGTCCACTGCGGGGCTGCTGACTGAGCTGGCGTGCTCTAAACTGTTTGCTACCTTAAACACAGCTAAACTGTGGGTCTTGGTGGACTCTCCTGCTGTCGTCTATACAGCTAACGCAACGTGCTATAGGCACCACCTGTCTTCAGCGACGCTCGCCTTGTGGTGTACTCAGAGTCACTATAGCCGTTAGCAGCAAGCTAATATACCGCTTCAACTTCTAGGATAACACGTTATTTACTGTTTTTACCGTTTCGCTTATTCACACACTTCTCTATCGCTTGTACTTCTAGGATAACCCGTTTCACTTATTCACACACTTCTCTATCGCTTGTACTTCTAGGATAACCCGTGTTATAGCAAAGTACTTGTTATCTCCCGTTGCTCTTCAACGGGGCTCTTCGAGAGCACACGTCCGCTCACGTTCGAGTTCACTGTCGAAGAGGACTTCCTCCTGTTCCGCCCTCCAGGTAACTAGCTTCTCACTCGCTGCTCCTTTCTCCTCCGCTCCGCCTGCCACCACTGCCCCCTGCTGGCAACCGCAAACTGGTCCCACTATAGGACACTCAAGGCAGGAAGAAAGATGATTCAATGTCACGTTAATGGTCCATATCGAAGCCGGAGGAAGAAGAGCACCTCGCATCATTAGTCCGGGCAAGATATCAAAGAGGAACACTGTTTATCACGTCTTTGTGCACACAAAGGAAGTAACAGGTTAAGTCAGCACTTCTGAATAAATAGCAGAATATTCAGGATGCTACATTTCCCTCCACTTTAAACTTGCCAAGTCCTCTGCAAGTTACCTCAATGAAACACCAGTTTAATACATGAAAACGGTCCTTAGACCAACAGTTTCACACATTGTCTCATAAATTGCACACACTGTTCAACAAATACACTTTTCAGCACATAGTCCTGGCAATACCGAGCGGGTAGCCGACCTCTGGTGCTCCTCTGGGGCCGGGTTTGCTCGACCCCCCTCGCGTCTGACTCCGTGTCAGACTCGTCCGTCCCTGCCGGCAGGTCATTGGCCACGGCTTCACCCTCCGAGGCCTCTGATGGGCCGCCAGCGGCGCCCTCCTCGCCCCTGTCTCCGCCGTCTTCGCCGTCCTCGCCGTCCTCTCCTGAGGGGACCGACTCCACCTCTCTTCCCTCGTCCGGCGCTGCTTCAGCGACGACGCGAGGGGCCCTGGGTGGGTTACACACCCTAGGATGCGGTTCTCGAGGGTAAACGAAGGCGCCCCCCACGTCTGATTCGGATGAGCTCCGCGATCCCATCGGGGTCCTCCGGGGAGCCCTCGTCCGCTCTTCCGGATCGGAGGCCGGGAAGGAGCAGATCTTGAGCTGGTCTCGATGCACGGTCCTTTCGGGGCCCCCTCCTTCGGGCCGAACCGTGAACACTGACGTCCCTTCATGGCTCTGCTTAACCACCATGTAGGGCGTGGGCTCCCACTTGTCCTGTATCTTGTTGCGACCCTTGGGTCGGTGGTCGCGTATCAGGACTCGGTCTCCCGCCCTTAAGAGTGCGCCTCTGGACTTCCTGTCGTATATCCGCTTGCGTCGATGAGACGCGTGCTTCGCGGTGGCATTCGCGCCCTCCGCGGCGGCCTTCAGTTGCTCGTGGTGTCCCTGGACCTATTTGTCCAGGTTCTCTGCACCGTTGTCGACGACACCCCTGCCCCCCAGGACGTCTCGGGGCATCCTTGCGTCCCTCGCGAAGAGCAGGTAGAAGGGGGAGTATCCCGTGGAGGAGTGCACGTGGCAGTTGTACGTGAGTACCAACTCTGGCAAGTGTTCCTTCCAGTCTCTCTTCTTGTCTGCGGGCAAGCTACGCAACATGTCGTGCATGGTTCGGTTGAACCGTTCGCACTGCCCATTCCCCTGGGGGTGGTACGGCGTAGTACGGCTCTTCGAGATCCCGTAGAGCCTACAGAGCTCCTTGATCACACTGGACTCAAAATTCCGCCCTTGGTCGGCATGGAGCCGGGCGGGGCAGCCGTAATACACGAACCAGTGTTTGATGATCGCGACGGCGGTGGTCTTTGCGGTCTGGTCCTTGGTCGGGATGGCGATAGTGAACCGAGTGAACATATCGGTCAATACTAGTACGTTCTCGTAGGCGCCCGCCGACATCTCCAGTAGGGTGAAGTCCATGGCTAGGACTTCCATGGGTGCCGTTACATTGGTGCAGGTCATCTGGGCCTGTGCCTTCGGGAATACGTCCCGGGCCAGTGCACACCGCTTGCACTGCTGCACCCAGCTCTTCACCTCCTCGGCCATCCCGACCCAGTAGTAGCTCCGCCGCATCAGGTCTATGGTCCCCCTCCCACCGAAGTGTCCCCCGTCTTCGTGCTGGGTCTCATAGATCCGCCGCCGCAGGACCGTAGGTACCACCAGCTGTAGGACCTCTTCCCCGTTGCGGGGGTCGCTGACGCGTCTGAACAACACTTGTTGGTGGAGACGGTACCGCTCCCACTGTCCATACACCTTGTGGAGACCTGAGTCCATTGTAACTGGGTTTTAGAGGGCTGGGTCCCACGGGTCACCGCCCGCCACACCGGTCCCAGTTCGGGGTCGTCTGCCTGAAGTTGCCGTAACTCCGCCCAGCTGTACCCGCTGTTCCCCTTCTGGGTCACGATCTGTCTTGCGACGACTCTCGGGACCCCCCGCGGTTCGGTCCGTCTCTCAGGGCTTAGTAGAGCCCGGACTTCGTCCGCCGGGATTACCACGTAGCCGTCTCGTGCGACTAGGGCGGGGGCCCTCGAGGGGGCGGCCCGTTCCTCGGTGTCCAGCCGGTAGTCCACTTGAAGGCCTCGGTCCGTCCTTTAGCGAACACCTTCTTTTCTTTCCCAGGGCATGCAGAGGCTGGGCTACTTGGGCGAAGCGGGGCACGAACCGCCGGTAGTACGACAGGAACCCGATCACCTGTCGCACTTCTTTCGCCGAGCGTGGCGCCGGCCAGTCCTCTAGAGCCTTTACTTTGTCGGTGTCGACTTGGACACCGGCCCCTGATACGATGTGTCCCAGGAATTTCACCTCTGTCTTGAGGAGGAAACACTTCCTGGGCTTGAGTTTGAGCCCATGCTCACGGAGGCGCCCGAACACCAGGTCCTCTCGTCGGCCACCGCCGGTGTCGGGTTGTCTCGGGCATCAATCGCCATCACTCTAACTCCTCCGTTGATTACTTCCACGGTCACCCTCTCTTTGGGCCGTACTTTACATTTTTACATTTACATTTAGTCATTTAGCTGACGCTTTTATCCAAAGCGACTTACAAGTTCTGTACGACAAGCCATCAGGAAGGGAACAACTCTATCAGCTGAGTAACAATGTTCATCAAAGTGTTGAGTGCTACAGTGTAGGTTAGTTTATTAGGACAAGTGCATGACAGTATGGTTAGTTAGGGTTAGATAATTTTTTTTTTTTTCTTTTTTTAATTCAGATAAAGGTTGAAGAAGTGCGTCTTTAGTCGACGGCGAAAGATTGGACGTGTTTCGGCTGTCCTAACTGGGGTCGGTAGTTCATTCCACCATTGTGGGGCAAGGATTGAGAATAGGCGACTTCTCTTTGATGACCCTCCCGGAGCTTGGATAGGAGTAGGTCTGAGGCGGCCAGAAGATGCAGAGCGTAGGGGTCTTGAGGGTGTGTAGTTAGAGACCATTGACCGGAGGTAGGCGGGAGCAGTTCCCTTTGCCGCACGGTATGCTAGGTCGAGGGCCTTGAAGCGGATTCGTGCAGCAATGGGGAGCCAGTGCAGGTCCCTAAGAAGTGGGGTGACATGGGCCGACTTCGGTAGGTTTGAGATCAGGCGGGCCGCTGCGTTCTGAATGAGTTGAAGAGGCTTAGTGGCAGTGGCCGGGAGGCCAGCGAGCAGTGCGTTGCAGTAGTCGAGGCGGGAGATGACTGTTGATTGGACGAGGAGTTGGGTGGCTTCTTTTGTCAGGAAGGGGCGGATCCTTCTGACGTTGCTCAGGAGGAATCGGCAGGTTCTGGTTGTCGCAGCGATGTGAGCAGAGAAGTTCAACTGGTCGTCGAGGACAACACCAAGGTTCTTGGCGGTCGGGGACGCGGTCACAGCTGCATTCTCGACTGTGATGGAAAGGTCGGTCAGGGGGGAGGATTTGGCCGGCAGGTGGAGCAATTCTGTTTAGCTTAGGTTCAGTTTGAGGTGGTTGGTCGTCATCCAGGCGGAGATGTCGGACAGACAGGCCGAGATCCGCTCAGAGACGTGGATATCTGAGGGAGGGAAGGAGAGGAAGAGTTGAGTATCGTCGGCATAACAGTGGTAGGAGAAGCCATGAGACATGATAATGTTACCCAGTGATTTAGTGTAGAGGGAGAAGAGAAGGGGTCCTAAAACCGAGCCCTGGGGGACACCCGTCCGCAGGGGGCGGGTGGCCGACAGGGTCCCTCTCCATGACACTTGGTAGGAGCGGTCATTGAGGTATGATGACAACCATGTCAGCGCAGAGCCAGCCACTCCCATTCCTGCGAGGGCCGCGAGGAGGATCTGGTGGTTGACTGTGTCGAAGGCTGCAGATAGATCTAGGAGAATCAGGACAGAGGAGAGGCCTTTCGCTTTTGCTAAGAGAAGTGCCTCTGTGACCGCAATGAGGGCTGTCTCTGTGGAGTGACCAGTTCTGAAGCCTGACTGATTAGGGTCTAGGAGGTCATTCTGTAGGAGATAAGCAGTAAGTTGGTTGGATACAGCACGTTCAAGTGTTTTAGAAAGGAAGGAGAGAAGAGAGACAGGACGGTAGTTGCCTATGACGGTAGGGTTCAGGGATGTTTTTTTTATGAGGGGCTTGTTTTAGGGAGGTGGGGACCACCCCCGAGTTGAGTGAGGAGTTGATGGTTGCAGTTAGGAATGGGAGGATGTCTGGTGCTATGGTCTGGAGGAGTGGGGAAGGTAGCCGGTCCAGCTGGCATGTAGTCGGACGGTTCGACGTTACCAGTGTCAGGGTCTCGGCTTCTGTAATGGGAGAGAAAGATGACAGAGTGAAGGATGAGGTTCTCGATTCAGCATTTGGAATGGGTGGGGGTTGGGAGAAGGAGCTGCGGATGTTCTCCACTTTTTCCTTAAAGAAGATCGCAAAGTCTTCGGCAGAGAAAGATGAGGGAGGGGGGGTGGGGGGGGGAGTGAGGAGGGAGGACATGGTAGCATGCATTTTGCGAAGATTCTTGGCAGAGGCCTCGATCCTATGGTGAAAGAAAGAAGCTTTGGCATTAGTAATGGTTTTGGAGAATGTTAACAAGAGGTTGTGATATGTGTCGATGTCAGCAGTGAGGCGTGACTTTCTATACTTCCTTTCAGCTGCTCTCAGGACCTGTCTTTGTTCTCTCACTGGATCTGTCAGCCATGGACTGGGTGGGGAACGGCGGGCAGGTTTCTCAACGAGGGGACAGAGCTTGTCGAAGGAGGTTGCAAGGGCTGAGAGGAGGGTGGAGGTTGCCATCTCTGTGGAGAGAGCAGAGAAGGTGTCACTCAAAGGTAGAGCGGACAGTATGTCAGAGGAGAGGGTGGAGGGGGATAGGGAGGGCAGGTTGCGTCTGAGTGAGATGGTTTGAGTTGGGGTGAAGACCTTTCGGTTAAGCATGAGAGTTGACTGGGGCAGTGGAGTTACGCCAGTCGGGACCGGGGCCGGAGCACGATCTCCGCGTCGGTCGGGTTCATTAGACGCACGGGTACTCTTCCATTCAGGGCGTACGCCACCACGTTCGCTACTAGTAGGCCGGGTGGCAGGTTGGCACTCGGAGTGCTCTCGAGCATCACGGGACGCCGCATCCCCGCCGACATCTCGCAGCGGCCTGAGACGATCATCTCGCTGTGCGGGGGGATGACCACCGGGTCTCGGCCAGCCACCTTCACATAGCCCATTTTTCCCGGGGCCGTGCACTCCCGTTCTTCCTGCCTCATGGCAGCGACAACTCGGCGCCGGGGCGACGATTACTGGCGAGACGCATCCCCTTGATCCCTTTGAAGAGGCAGTCCACTCCCCCGAGTACGTTCATCCCCAGAAGTCCCTGGACGGCGTCTCTCGTGGGTCCTCGGAGGGGGTCGTCTTTCACGATGAATATGCACTTCCCGGAGAACGTCATTTCTAGGCACTTCACCTCCGCGTACAGGCACCCCACCACGGGGATCTCCAAACCGTTGGCGGCCGTGAGGGTGATCCAGTTGGCGGAGGTCAGCTTCTTTTTTGGGAAGTGCCGCTTGAAGTGGCTTTCCGACATGGTCGTAACCTCGGCTCCAGTGTCGAATAGGCAGCAGGTGTCCACACCATCTATTTGTACATCCAGGGTGAAGCATTCCCCGTGTACATTCTGAGCCTCCGGGCCCTCATCGACTGGGTCGGCGGCTCCTGTCGCGATGGCGTCGATCGCCCTTCGCGGTCCAGGTCGGTATCCCGACGGGCCCGGCGCTTCGGGAGCGGGGGAAAGGGCGGGGCGTGGTCCACCGGCGGGGCAGGGGCAATCTCTAGCGATATGGCCCAGCTGTTGGCAGGTGTAGCATATCAATCGCCCGTCCTCGTCTCGGCGGGGCGTTCCACGCGGGGCCGCGGACACGTCTCCCCTGTGTCGGCGTCCGGCGACGCCTCTCAGGGGCGCGTCTCGCTCCTGTTGCAATGCCTGGAAGAGCTGTTCTTGGCGCGCGCCCAACCGCTCTAGGCCTGCGAACAGCTGTCGGATCGACTCTTGGAGTGTGTCTGCGCTAGGAGGGGTTTCGCGTCCCTCCGCGGCGGCGGCGTGGATCAGGCCCCGGGCGGGACCCTTCGTGGGGCGCAGGACCATCTCCTCCTCGGACCAGTCTATCGCCGCCATCATCAAGTCGAGGAACGTCCGTCCCCCATCCTCCCTCACGTACTTCCTCATCTCCCATCTCAGCATCTCATCCCTCAGGCCGAGCATGAACTGCTCCTGCAGCCGGACGGCAGGATCTGTGACCTGTCTGGGGTCTCGGCCCTGAGTGCGCCGCATCCGCTCCTGTAGGTCGTACGCGAACTCTCGCACGGTCTCCCCGTCTGATTGCCGGCGGTCGAGGAACTCTCCCAGGCGGACACTGACCGGGGTTTTGTCTCCGTACGTCTCCTGCAGCAAGCGGAACAGGGCGTGTGGCTCTGGGGCGGTTCCTTCCATGACGAAGCGCACCGTCCGCTTAGCCTCGCATTTTAAGTGCTGCTGTACGAACTCCGCCTGTTCATCGCCGGGCACTCTGCTGATCCGGAAATGTGCTTTCATTTCTCGGATCCAGTCCTCCACCGGCGACTCCCCTCTCTCTTTCCCCCCCCCAAACTCACTGCATTTTCGGTCCCGTTGGACATACACGGTCTGCGAGGGGGCCGGGCGGGATTCGCGGCCGTCCCTGTCGAGGGCAGCTTGGGTCCTTTCCAGGGCCAGCGCCTGTCGGTCCAGGAGGCCTGCTTGTCGGTGGGCTTTGTCCGCCAGGGCCTTCACCTGTGCGGTCAATTCCTCCATGGTTTCAGCCTCCTCTTTCTTTACTTCGGTGGCGGCGTCCTGGCCGTCTCGTTGCTCCCGTAGAGCCGCCTGAGTGTAGCGCTTCTCCTGGAGTGCCTGCTCGGTCAACTCCTTCACTGCTTCGGCTTGCTGCTTTAGTAGTGCCGCCTGAGTCCGACACTCTTCCTGCAGCTCCTCGAACTTCGCCGCCATCTCCTGCGCGGCGCGGGTCTGTTCGTCTGTCATCATGGTCTCTCTACTGGTCGACGTCAAGGAAGTGGAGTAGGATGTTGATCCTGTTCGTCATATATTTACCCGGTCAACAAAGGTTAGAACAAGGCTCAGTAATAGACACACACACCGTGCTCCCATCTACGACTCCTTTATATAAGGCCGGGTCAAGTAGCAATTACAGATTATAACTTCATGTGGTTCATATGCAGTATAATCACAGTAGGCACCGGGTGCTCTCACTCACAATACAGGGGACGCTATTCCCAAAATAGGCACCTAGTGCTCAGTACATTAATTCAAGAGCCCCGCTTTGAGTAGGGGAAGACCCAGGCACATATTAAGGAGTTCAATGGGAATTCAAGAACATCACAATATTATTACCATACAAAAATAAATCACATGTGGGCCCACGTTACCAAATAAAAGACCTAAGCTAAAGCCGGCTTATAATGGTTGGGGTACCCCTAGACGCTGGTTGCTAGCGTTCGCTTCAAATGAATATTGTTTTGGCACACGAAGTACCGCTGTACTTAACCGAGATGGCGGGTCCACTCTCACCACCCCTCGTCCGTGTGACAAGATGGCCGTCGGGCGATCCCGCGAGAACAGCCAGCGGGCGGGGGTAGGCAGCAGGGGCAGTGGCTGAACTGGAGGAGCGTGCTGTGTTGTGGCGACCTCTGTTGGAAGAAGAGGTGTCCTCGGCTGCGTCGACGAGACGTCCACTGCGGGGCTGCTGACTGAGCTGGCGCGCTCTAAACTGTTTGCTACCTTAAACACAGCTAAACTGTGGGTCTTGGTGGACCCTCCTGCTGTCGTCTATACAGCTAACGCAACGTGCTATAGGCACCACCTGTCTTCAGCGACGCTCGCCTTGTGGTGTACTCAGAGTCACTATAGCCGTTAGCAGCAAGCTAATATACCGCTTCAACTTATAGGATAACACGTTATTTACTGAAGTTGGTTCTTCTTTCCGTTTCGCTTATTCACACACTTCTCTATCGCTTATACTTCTAGGATAACCCGTTTCACTTATTCACACACTTCTCTATCGCTTGTACTTCTAGGATAACCCGTGTTATAGCAAAGTACTTGTTATCTCCCGTTGCTCTTCAACGGGGCTCTTTGAGAGCACACGTCCGCTCACGTTCGAGTTCACTGTTGAAGAGGACTTCCTCCTGTTCCGCCCTCCAGGTAACTAGCTTCTCACTCGCTGCTCCTTTCTCCTCCGCTCCGCCTGCTATCATACAGAGTTATGGGTTATATGCAGGTGTATAAGTAGGTATATAGAAGGATTATATGCAGGTATATTCAGACAGATATGGATATATGCAGTAAATATAAATATATATATATAGTATATACAGCACTATTGTACATGCTATCACACAGAGTTATATGGGTAGACTATAGTTTGAGGTAGGTAGTTAGTGTGATTACGGTGTAAGGCAGTTGTAGAAAGCAGGTATAAATTCAGCCAGTGTTAGTTAATTAAGTAGTATTGTCTCCGTGCTGCAGGACTTCTGTGAGAGCGTCAGGGCAGTGACCTCGTCCTCTGGTCCTTGTTGGCAGGTAGCGAGTGTTCAGTCTGTCTTTCCGTGCTCTGAGGTTGGCTCATACCTCGTGGCCTCCCAATGGCCTCCTCGTCTATATTACCACACGTGGGTAAACATTTGTGTGCTAAATTCAGTGTCTACTTTTAGACACTACTGTGTCTAATGACACATTGATCCCTACACCAGACCAGTTCAGAGATATTTGGGGCTCAAAGCCAAAAAGACACCCAAAAATAGTTTTGGTGAGTGACCAAAAAAGGCAACTCTTTTTTATTTAGTCTATATCCTGTCTATATGTAATGTTACTCACTGTGCCTTGTATATATATTCATCTATGTTTACCTTATTTTCTAGCACTCGCTTGTATTTAAATATGTTTAAGTTAAGTATTGTGTGATTTTGTGTGAAGGGCGGACTAGCAAAATAAGATTTTCATTGTATGGCAAACTGTCTGTTTAACTGTGCATATGACAATAAACAATCTTGAATCTTGAATCTATGATGTCTATATCATGCCTGTATCCTGTCTATGTCTATATCCTGCCTATTATGTGTGTGTGCGTGTGCGTGCATGTGCGTGCGTGCGTGCGTGTGTGCGTCCGTGCGTGCGTGCGTGTGTGGGTGTGTGTATGTGTGTGTGTGTGTGTGTGTGTGTGTGTGTGTGTGTGTGTGTGTGTGTGTGTGTGTGTGTGTGTGTGTGTGTGTTAAGTCCACTAACACATATCTCATGATGTCCTCAACAGGCTGGAGGTTATGCTCACATCCCATGAGTTCCATCAGACTTTGACCACAAGAATGGGTGGTCAGCTAATGGGAGGCACGTTCTAGTGTGTGTGTGTGTGTGTGTGTGTGTGTGTGTGTGTGTGTGTGTGTGTGTGTGTGTGTGTGTGTGTGTGTGTGTGTGTGTGTGTGTGTGTGTGTGTGTGTGTGTGTGTGTGTGTGTGTGTGTGTGAATGTCCATGTGTGTGTGTGTGTGTTGCATGCAGCCTATACATATGGATGCGTCAGACTTTGACCAAGCGGACAGGCAGCGGGTGGGAAGATACCCTGGTCTCCTTCAGTTTAAATCGCCAGCCATTCCACCGTAACCTGCAGTGGTTCTAATTGATTGTACAAACTATATTATGATCGCATTTATATTGTATTGTTAGACTAGACTAGAAGTCTTTATTTGTCATGCAGTTTTAACACACACACGCGAGATGGGCGACCCACAGGAACACACACACACATGCACTGAGTCGCTGATGAAATGTCTCTCTGCACTTTTCCCATCCCGTTGTCCTTCCCCCCATGGGCAGCCGGGAGCAGATAGGGCGTCAACGTGAGCCGCGCCCCGGGGACCAATCCAATTGCTCCTGTCCGTCTTCGTCAAGGACGCCACAGCGTTAGCGATCTGTTGTGCATGTTTTTCCATTGGGTTTATCTTATCGGGGGGAAACCCTTGTGAGCACGGGGAGAACATGCAAACTCCACACAGAAAGGCCTGGGAGATACCCCACCTGGGTACCTGGAATCATGGAAACCTGGTCCCCAAGCAGGAATCGAACCCTGGACCTTCTTGCTGTGAGGCGACAGTGTTAACTGTGTGTGTGTGTGTGTGTGTGTGTGTGTGTGTGTGTGTGTGTGTGTGTGTGTGTGTGTGTGTGTGTGTGTGTGTGTGTGTGTGTGTGTGTGTGTGTGTGTGTGTGTGTGTGTGTGTGTGTGTGCATGTGCGTGTGTGCATGTGTGTGTGTGTGTGTGTGTCTGGCGAGTATGTTGGCACATGCATTCGTATGTGTATTGTGTGTTTCCACATACAGTAGTACATGCTGGTTTCACATTTATTGTGGGGGTCCTTGTATGTGTGAGAGAGAGAGAGAGAGAGAGAGAGAGAGAGAGAGAGAGAGAGAGAGAGAGAGAGAGAGAGAGAGAGAGAGAGAGAGAGAGAGAGAGAGAGAGAGAGAGAGAGTGTGTGTGTGTGTGTGTGTGTGTGTGTGTGTGTGTGTGTGTGTGTGTGTGTGTGTGTGTGTTTGTGGTCAGTGTGTAACAGGTCAACATGTGGTCTGAGGGGGTAAAGGGAGAATAGGTGAAAGTGACCAAAATAGCAACAGTTGAACAAACTGGATGTTAAAGACCTAATCTGTAATCCAAACATAAACAAGGAATGCAGACATGCTTTTCGCCCCAAAAAAGGTTTTTTAGAATTTTCAAAATGTTTGGGGGTCCAAAATGAATGTTGTTTACATGTTGCATGTATCCCCCCCTCTAGTGCGACATCTAGTGGCTGAATGTTATCTATAAACAAAAGTATTAGGCCGTGTCCACACGTATGTGGATATTTCTAAATGGTAAATGGCTGCATTTATATAGCGCTTTTATCCAAATCCCTTTAAAATGTGTTCCGTATATTTTAAACATTCACACACCGACGGCGGAGGCAACCATGCAAGGTGCCAACCTGCTCATCAGTAGCAATTAGGGGTTAAGTGACTTGCTCAAGGACACTTCGACACACTGCCTGGGAGGAGCGGGAATCGAAACGGGAACCTCTGGATTACCAGACGACTGCTCTACCTCCCGAGCCACTGTCACCCCCCTATATTTATTTCTAAAAACCCATTTTTCTCTCGTCTGTTTTCAAAAAGATTCCTGTCCACACTAACTGTGTTTTAGAAAATGTCTCTCTCCACACGGCAACACAAAAACATATTAACTGATGGCAAGCTGCAGGGATCTCTCTGTGGACCTGATTGACCTGAAGGCAAGCTGCAGGGATCTCTCTGTGGTCTTGATTGACCTGGTGGCAGGCTGCAGGGAGCTCTCTGTGGTCCTGATTGACCTGAAGGCAGGCTGCAGGGATCTCTCCGTGGACCTGATTGACCTGAAGGCAAGCTGCAGGGATCTCTCCGTGGACCTGATTGACCTGAAGGCAAGCTGCAGGGATCTCTCCGTGGACCTGATTGACCTGATGGCAGGCTGCAGGGATCTCTCCATGGTCCTGATTGACCTGATGGCAGGCTGCAGGGATCTCTCCATGGTCCTGATTGACCTGATGGCACGCTGCATGGATCTCTCCATGGTCCTGATGGCAGAGAAAATACTCAGTTTTCAGAAATATCTGTATACGGTGTGGCCGGGTAGCGCAGTGGACTAAGCGTCTGTCTACCACCGCAGAGACAGTTGGATGGGATCCGGCTGCCGCGGTACCTCCGGCTTGGTCGGTCGTCCATACAGACACAATTGGCAGTGTCAGCGGGTGGAAAGCCGGTGGGGTGGGTCCTGGTCGTTGTAAACAGCGACTCCTACAGGTCGGTCAGGGAGCCTGCACAGCGAGGGAGGGAACTGGGGAAGGTAGTGTGATCCTCCCACGCGGTACACTTCCCCAGTGAGAGTCCTCGCTGTCAGGTGAAAAGAGGTTGCTGGCTGTCTCCTATGTATCGGAGGAAGCATCTGATAGACTTCAGGGCTCACTAGACCGGCAATTGGGGGGGCAAATGCGCGCAACGCCTAGGAAGGGGAGGGGGGAATTGGCATAACGACTAAATTGGGATGGGTGAAAAATACAGAAAAATAGGAGGAGAAAAAGTAGATAAAAAATATATATATCTGTATACGCGTGGACAGGTGCGTTGGTCATGATGTTAACACGTAGACAAGCAAAACAGAGTTCAAAAAAATCTCCACCCTGTATAATGTTGTTGCCAGTGTTTCTCATCAACAGAGTCAAATGGAGACAGGATCTTATTGAACACAACTGTATTAACAAGAGTTATGGAGACGGGTTTCCTGAGGAGGATATCTGCCTTTAGGGCGTATCCTCCATTCATTTATACTTCCACAATAACAAATGATCACATGATCTGAACAGTCAGAAAAGGGATTACACAGGGCGGCTGGGTGGCGCAGTGGGTAATGCGCTCACCACCAACGCAGGATATACTGATATCGAGCCCAGCTCTCTGCGTTGCTTCCGGCTTGGCCGGCCGTCGTACTTGTTATGGTTTGACACCGACCCCAAACGCAACGACACAAGAGAGTAGGATTCAGAGTTGCCAAAAACAAGGGCTTGTTTATTAAGACTAAATAAACAGCACAGACTGGGAAGAGTTCAAACAAAGACTGGAATACAAGCAAGGATGAATGTTGCTGCTCTGCAGCTTCTCCCGGGATGGTAGTCAGGGGAAGCAGACGCTGACGTCAGAGCCGCTCTGCAGACTTCTCTCGGCAGAATCTCCGAGGTGGTTGCGGGACCGAGAGAGAGAGAGGGAGCGAGTTAACTCAGAGTGCAGGTGGAACAGAGCAGGTGAACAGGAGAGGTGACTTGTACCCGAAAACAGAGTTATCCAAGTGACTGAATCTTCGGTGTAAATACACACTGTGAGTAACGTTCCAAACACAATCCCAAGTGATAGATATCTTCGGTGCAAAATAAACACTGTGAGCGAAGTCCCAAAATACAAATCCAATGTGATAATATCTTCGGTGTGTAAACACACAGTGGGAGATGTTAGGCCAAAATATTATCCCAATGAAACAATCCAAAAAAGGCTAAACGCTGGGTGAGTGACTGTCTGATAAAAAGCTGGAAATCTTCAGTGTTATATAAACACACGAAAAACGGAATTGGATCAAAGACAGTCATAAAAAACTCACCCAGGTGTTGTGCGTAAAGAGCGTTGGAACAGAATGGAGCGAGCGCGTCGCCTCGGGGAAAGGGTGTCCAAGAGGAATGCTTCTTGAATATCCTGGAGGCAAAGCACAGGGAAACAACAGCAGGCAGCAGGAACGGCGAATGCAACAGAAATATCAAAACGATCCAACAAAACTTGAATGGGGAAACGGGGTATAAATAATCAGGGAATGCTTAATTGACAAGCAGTGACAGCTGAGGGATGTGATTGATAAGCGTGTGGACGGGGGAGAACCAATCAACGACGTCTCTGGGAAGAAGCGTGTGAATAGGGGAATGCAATGATTAACAGAAAACAATTGGAAACAGAGCGAGTAGGCTTAAAGGAACAGAGCGAGTGGGAGAGCAGCGGACCAATCATCACAGTACTTCAAGAAGCCTGTGGTGGGGAAAGAACCAAACCTTACAGTACCCCCCCCTCCACGGGAGCCACCCGGCGACCAACTCGGCCCCGGCCTGCCCGGACGGGACCCAAGGAAGCCGGCGATCAGGGGCACCGGAGAGGGGGACAAAGACAGAGGCTCGGAGAGGGGGACCGGAGACGTGGACAGAGGACCGGCGAGGGAGGCCGGAGACGGGGACTGGGACCCGGTGAGAGGGCTGGACGGAACCCGAAGACAACGGGCACGACAGGAGGGGCTCCACCCCTTGATGGTACCGGAGGACCAGGCGATGTGGGGCTCGTGCAGCGCGAGCCAGGGCCTGCCCAGGACCACAGGGACAAGAGGAGAGCTGGTGACGAAAAACTGGAGCCTCTCAACGTGGTCACCAGCAACGGTGAGAAGGACTGGACAGGTGCGTTGAGTGACGTCAGCCAGGCGGCGATGACCCATTGCGAAGACCTCCAAGGGCCTCTCGAGGTCCTCAAGAGGAATGTTGGCCCGGGTGGCAAACCCAACGTCCATGAAACTCCCATCAGCACCAGAGTCCATGAGTGCACCCACCGTCGCCCGCTGGTCCGCCCAGGCTAGGGTGACGTCCGCCAGACGGTTGGGTGGTGCACGGGTGGGGGAACAGGAAAGACGGCTCACCAGGATCTCCCGGGGTCCCGGCGAGCCTGGTCCTCTTGGCCGGGCACGGCAATTGGAGACACGGTGTCCATCCCGGCCACAGTAGAGGCAACGGCCGGAGAAGAGTCTGGACTCCCGTTCGGCCGGGCTAAGGCGGTTGCGTCCCAGCTGCATGGGTTCCTCCTCGGTCACGGCTCGGGAGGGAACAAACCCACCAGTCACGGAGGGGGCAGGGCGGTCAGCACTGTAGAGGCGGCCGCCGGGAAAGGGAGCCCCTGAGCGGAGGTCGATGGCACAGTCGTAAGGCCGGCGAGGCGGAAAGACCTGAGCCCTGGACTCCCTGAAAACCCCCTCGAGGTCGTGGTAATCGGGGGGTACGTCTGGGGTACAGAAAACCTCCTCGAGGTCGTGGTCCTCGGGGGGTACGTCTGGGGTACTGAAATCCTCCTCGAGGTCGTGGTCCTCGGGGGGTACGTCTGGGGGTCCCCGTCGGGTTCTCTCACGTCTTCTCTCCTGGAGGCGTCCGTCGATGCGAATGGCGAGGCTGAACAGGTCCTCGGGGGAGTTAGGCTCCTCCCGGGTCGCGAGCTGGTCCTTGACTGCGTCACTGAGCCCCCTCATGAAGGTTAGGCGAAGTGCTGGGTCGCTCCAACCACTCTCCACCGCCGCCAGTCGAAACTCCAGGACGTAGTCTGTTACCCCGCCGCTCCCCTGTCGGAAGGTACCCAACCGGGCTCCAGGGTCCAGACCACGGGCTGGATGGTGGAACACCCTGCGGAGCTCAGCCACGAAGTCTGGATAGGAGAAAACAAAATCTGCATCCATTGCCCAGGAGGAAGTGACCCACTGGGCAGCCCGGCCTGAAAGCAAGTTAGTCATATAGGCCACTTGGGCCCCTCTAGAAGTGAATCGACTTGGTTGATGACGGAAAACCAACTCACATTGCATGATGAATGTGGCACACTCCTCGGGATTACCGTCGAACAGCCGTGGGACGGAGAGACGGGGTTCCCGAGGTGCGGGATCGGGAAGCGTGGGAACTGCTGGGGCTGCGGGGAATGCTCCTGAAGGAAGTGAGGGAAGTAAAGCGTTAACGGTGTCGCACAGCGTGTGAAGCTGAACGAGAATACCAGATTGTTGTCCTGCCAGAGCGGCCAGGGACCCTTGAATAAGCTGGACCTGCTCCCTGAGTTCCAGTACAGCAGCCGCAGCCGCATCTAGCTGTAGGCTGTGTTCCCTGGCTGACTCCAACTGGACTGCCGCTGCTGTGCTGACTCTCTTGCGGGCGCAGACCGCGCAGGCCAGTACGAACTCCTTGACGTCGCTCCTCATGGTGGGCCACCAGAATCGACGAGCCAGGAAGGAGAACGTGCGATGAACGCCCGGGTGGCAGGCGAACCGGCTGGTATGGCCCCACTGGAGGACCCGGGACCGGACTGAGTTGGGGACAAAGAGACGATGAACCGGTACATTGCCTGGAGCGCGATGGAAGCGTAGGGCACGCCTTACCACCCCCTCGATGCCCAAGGTGACGACTCTCTCTGTGTCGGCTGGGGTCGTCATGTTGGTTGGATCGTAATGTTATGGTTTGACACCGACCCCAAACGCAACGACACAAGAGAGTAGGATTCAGAGTTGCCAAAAACAAGGGCTTGTTTATTAAGACTAAATAAACAGCACAGACTGGGAAGAGTTCAAACAAAGACTGGAATACAAGCAAGGATGAATGTTGCTGCTCTGCAGCTTCTCCCGGGATGGTAGTCAGGGGAAGCAGACGCTGACGTCAGAGCCGCTCTGCAGACTTCTCTCGGCAGAATCTCCGAGGTGGTTGCGGGACCGAGAGAGAGAGAGGGAGCGAGTTAACTCAGAGTGCAGGTGGAACAGAGCAGGTGAACAGGAGAGGTGACTTGTACCCGAAAACAGAGTTATCCAAGTGACTGAATCTTCGGTGTAAATACACACTGTGAGTAACGTTCCAAACACAATCCCAAGTGATAGATATCTTCGGTGCAAAATAAACACTGTGAGCGAAGTCCCAAAATACAAATCCAATGTGATAATATCTTCGGTGTGTAAACACACAGTGGGAGATGTTAGGCCAAAATATTATCCCAATGAAACAATCCAAAAAAGGCTAAACGCTGGGTGAGTGACTGTCTGATAAAAAGCTGGAAATCTTCAGTGTTATATAAACACACGAAAAACGGAATTGGATCAAAGACAGTCATAAAAAACTCACCCAGGCGTTGTGCGTAAAGAGCGTTGGAACAGAATGGAGCGAGCGCGTCGCCTCGGGGAAAGGGTGTCCAAGAGGAATGCTTCTTGAATATCCTGGAGGCAAAGCACAGGGAAACAACAGCAGGCAGCAGGAACGGCGAATGCAACAGAAATATCAAAACGATCCAACAAAACTTGAATGGGGAAACGGGGTATAAATAATCAGGGAATGCTTAATTGACAAGCAGTGACAGCTGAGGGATGTGATTGATAAGCGTGTGGACGGGGGAGAACCAATCAACGACGTCTCTGGGAAGAAGCGTGTGAATAGGGGAATGCAATGATTAACAGAAAACAATTGGAAACAGAGCGAGTAGGCTTAAAGGAACAGAGCGAGTGGGAGAGCAGCGGACCAATCATCACAGTACTTCAAGAAGCCCGTGGTGGGGAAAGAACCAAACCTTACAGTACTAACACAATTGGCAGTGTTAGAGGGTGGGACGGCCGGTGGGTGGGTCCTGGTCGTTGTAAACAGCGACTCCTACAGTTCGGTCGGGGCACCTGCTCAGCGAGGAAAGGATCTAAGGGGGCTAGTGTGATCCTTGCACGTTACACCCTCTCAGTGAGAGTTCGCGCTACCAGGTGAAAAGAAGCGGTTGATTGGCTACACATGTGTCGGACGAAGCATGTGATAGCCTCCACTCTCCATGTAGGGGGTAGGTGCGCAGCGACCAGGAAGGGGATTGGGAATTGGCATAACGACTAACATTGGGATGGGAGAAAAACGGAGGAAAAAGGAGGGGGGAAAAGATAAAAAAATAAAAAAATAAAGAAGAGGGATTACACAATAGGGATCACAACAAAATCATCACATTATATATGTATATTTATATAAATGTATTTATATATAAATGTATTGGATTGTATAGAGATACAGCGTTTATACATAATTAACAATAGAATAAAATTATATAATTTGAGTTAAAAAGGGGTAGGAATACTTCTGTATACTTCTTCCTACTCCTTTTTCAAACAGGGTAAACTATGATTTGTTTATTCTCTTTTTGTTGTCTTTATTTGTATTATCTTTTGTATAATATACAATGAACAGATATATTTTTGTTTTTATACTTGTTCGGGGAAAAAAATCTTTCATTCACTTTCTGTCAAAGTTAACGCGGTATTAACGCATTATCGCCCGATTCTATTAACACCACTATTTTTTTTTTTTGTGTGTGAGATATATATATATCGAGAGAGAGAGAGAGAGAGAGAGAGAGAGAGAGAGAGAGAGAGAGAGAGAGAGAGAGAGAGAGAGAGAGAGAGAGAGAGAGAGAGAGAGAGAGAGAGAGAGAGAGAGAGAGAGGGGGGGGGGTGATTACTCAGTCCTTGTGTGGGTGAATGTAACAAGTTGCTAACGTTTTTTTTCCCCTATTATTTCATGCACACTTTATTCATTGTTTTAAATTATTATTTTCTTTTAAGTTATTTTGTGCATCACTCTGTTTTGAATTTGATGCAAATTTGCAATGCATGAGGGTCATCCTTTTGTGTTAAATGGCTGCATAAAGCAAGCATTTGTTGACTCTCATGTTGATAAGAGTATTAAAACTTGGAACTTGAAAAAGATCCGTTTAAGGTAGATAAAAAAAAAGTTATTATTTTTTTTTTTTTTTTTTTTTTTTATTATTGCAAAACAAAACTTATTAAAAGTCAGTACTCAACACACAATGTATAATGAAACTTTCAGTAAAGGTGGTTAAAATATATGCAAGTACAGAAACAGGATAAAACAAAAATAGTCAATAATAACATTTTAACCGTATACCGTGTATATCCAGCGAAGTTACAATTATATAAATGTTAGTATATAATATACCCCTAATACCTATTTTCTAAAACCCTACACACATATGCTCCAGCTCAAATCCCCCCCTCCCGGACCCCCTCTTGGATAGTACCTCCATTATCCCTCACTCCTAACCAGACATCACCATTATAGGCTAGCTTTTATTCTCTCCACCACTTCTAACCACATTAACATTTTGGATTCGTTGAGCCCCAGAATTCTTGCTGTTGATATTTCTTGATATATCACATCAAGATATGTAAGAAACCACACTTTCCGGCACATTTTTTCCGGTTGAAACCAACGTGATGCAATCAGTTTTTTAGCTACTGTGATACCCGATAAAACCAATCTTTTTAGTTGTGGGTTCACTGCAAACTCAAAAACATCATTCAATAGCAATACCGCGGGGTGTACAGGTATATTCCAAAATACGAGTATTGATAATTGTTGGGACACATCTTTCCAGAATGCCTTAACTGGTGGGCAGTCCCAATACATGTGCATAAATGTTCCTTCGTCCCCATTTGTACATTGGGAGCATTTGGAGTCTTGTATAAGCCCCATTTTGCACAGCCTTATAGGAGTCAAGTATGTCCTGTGAATATAGTTCAGATTGATTTGTTGATGATCCGGGTTCCTTGATGTAAGTCGGAGATTTGCCCAGGCTCCTTGCCAATCAAAGTCATTTTCCAGGTCTGGTATATCCCTCCTCCAGACATTGTCTAGTTGAAGGGTTTCGTACGAGGACGTTAGTAATTGATAATAAAAACCTGATACAAAACCTCCCAATGTATCTCTTTCATAGAAAAATTTGTGGTATCTGTGGTGTTCAATTGGTATGTGTAATGGAACACCGTGAGATCTCATACAAAGTCGTAACTGTATGTAAAAAAGCCATGTGGACTCGGTGAGGTTAAACTTTATGCATATTTCGACATAACTACAGAGGCCCTTGTTATTAAAAATATCCCCTAATGAGTGTATGCCTCTTTCTTCCCATACAGGGAATCTTATAGGTCGTTTTCCCATTAAGAGAGCATTGTTATTGAATATGGGAGTGTGATTATGCCATACTTGATTGTTAGGAAATTTCCTTTGTGTTTCCCGCCATGTCCTGATTGCATGGGTTATTATTGGGCCAAATTCTCGCTCACAATGCTTGATTGAAAGTTTAGTGTATGCTATGTCTTTCAATCTCTGTGGGGCTACTATGTTTTCTTCTAATTTTCTCCAAGATACCAAAGCCTCGGGGTCAAACCATATCTTCTTCAATGGTCTTAATGTGAAGGCATTAAAATATTGTAAAAAATCTGGGACTGCCATGCCACCGTCTGCTTTACTTCTCTGTGCGGTGGATCTTTTTATGCGAGGTGGTTTGTTATTCCAAATAAATTTGTATGTGGAGGTTTGTAATCTTTTCCAGTAGCCCTCTGGAGGAGGTAACGGAAGCATTGAGCTGAAGAAATTGATTCTTGGTAATACATCCATCTTAACTATTGATACCCTTGCCTGTACTGAGTTTTTAAGTTTTGCCCACCTGTCCAGGTCGTCCTTGATTTTGTTCTGTATTTTTGTGTAATTGTGCTTCACCGTTTGTCTTATGGTGGGGAATATTTCCACTCCCAAGCATCTGAAATGTTTTACCATCGGTATCGCACCTGGGAGGGTTATATCTTTTTTTGCAGGGGTGTTAAGTGGAAGGAAAGCCGACTTCGGCCAATTTATCTTAAATCCCGATAAATCACCAAAGTTCTCAATCAACTTGAGCAGATGAGGCAATGTGGTGTTGGGGTTTTGCATGAACAATATTACGTCGTCCGCATATAAACTAATTTTTTGTTGTGTGCCCTTGATTACGATTGGTTCTATGGATTGGGATTGTCTTATATATTGTGCTAAAGGCTCTAATGATAAATTGAATAGTCCGGGACTAAGAGGGCAACCCTGTCTGGCAGAGCGTGATACCGGAAAGATTTTGGAGATGATTGTGCCTGTTGTAATCATGGCCGATGGGTCCTTGTATAGTACTTTAATCATATCAATGAAACCTTTTCCTAACCCCATCCTTTCCAATACTGCCCATAGAAACGACCATTCCAACCTGTCAAATGCTTTCATAGCATCCAGGGATAGTATCGCCTTAGGTGTGATGTCCTCTTTGTCTGTATCTAGTACGTGCAGTATTCGCCTTATGTTATCATTGATCAGGCGACCTTTTATGAAGCCTGTTTGGTCCGTATGAACTAAAGACGTCATATGCTTTTGCAATCTGATGGCTAATATCTTAGAGTACAGTTTGACATCGGTTCCGAGGAGGCTTAAAGGACGGTAACTACCGCATTCAGTGGGGTCTTTGTCTTTTTTGTGAAGAACTGAAATGAGTGCGGTATTTTGGTGTTCAATGAAGCTTCCCTCTTTGACTGAGTATAAGATCATATTTAGTAATAAGGGTCCAAATATGTCCCAGCAAGAAATGTACATTTCTGATGGGATACCGTCAATTCCCGGAGCTTTGCCGTTTTTCATTCCGGATATGGCCTTCTTGAGTTCTTCTAATGTGATCGGTACTTCTAACTGTTTAGCGTCTTCATCCGTAAGTTTAGGGAGAGTAATTTGATTAAGATATGTGTCTAATTTGTCTTGATCAAAGGTCGTTTCTGAGTTATATAAATCGGAGTAGAATTCTTTGAATGTATCGTTTATTATTTTGGGTTCTGTTACTAGAGCTTGTTGTTTCCTAATGGCAGTTATATCTGCAAATTTTGCATTAATTCTTAGTCGCATGGCTAATAGGTGACTAGGTTTAGAACCTTGGAAGTACTGCTGTTGTCTAGTGCTGCGTATTTGCAATTCCGATTTTTGTCTGTACATTGCTTTGATCTCTGTCTTTAGAATGTTAACTTGGTTATCTAGTCTAGTAGAGTTGTTGTATTTTAAAGAATTAAAAAGCGTTGAGTAAAGCGTTTCCATTTCAGACAGTTTTGTGTTTTGATTTTTGCGCAATATGGAGGTAAATCTATCAGAGAAATCCTTGATCATATTCTTTACCGACATCCATAATATTCTGGGATCTTGCACCGAGTTAGCATTATCTTGTAGGAATACTGTGAGAGCTTCTTTAATTTGTGTAATGAATTCCTTGTTGTTAAGCAGCATCGAATTAAAACGCCATCTTGGGGCCCGGGTAGATAGTGTACCAAATGTTGCTTTCAGGATTAAGTAGCAGTGATCTGATAGCGCATTGGGTGTCATTTCCACTTCGTATTTATCAAATATTCTCGGGGATGCAAAGACGTAATCAATTCTGGATAGTGTGTTGTGTCTCGCCGAACGACAGGAGTACTTGCGGGTCATGGGGTTAAGTGAACGCCATAAATCAGTTACTCCTGTTGATTTCGACCAATCTTTTAATGCTTTAGATGAATTCTTTTGTTCGCTGGAGAAGGAAAGGTAAGTTTTGTCCATCCTTGGGTTCCAAATGGCATTAAAATCCGCACCTATTATATATGAGTACTCGGGATGGTTTAACATTTCTCCTGTTAGTGAAGTGAAGAAACCCACTTCGTACAAATTCGGGGCATATACCGCTGCCAATGCAATTTTCCTGTTATTGTGTATAATCCTAGCTATAGTTATGCGCCCCTCAGCATCCGACCATACCCCTTTCAATTCGATATTTAATTTGCGTCTGACGACTATGGCTACCCCTCTAGTTCTCGTAGCAAAAGAAGAGTGACCAATATTATGGTATATGTTATCCGCTAACGTATTTATGTCTCCCTCTAAAATGTGCGTTTCGCTTAATAGTGCCATGTCCACATGTTCTTTTTTCATCAGTGTAAGCACGCTTTTGCGCTTGTGTTGTTTGTTTATCCCACCGGTGTTCCATACCATTATATTCAAACTAGCCATAGTCTATGCATGTTTTCGTGTAGTTTTTGGTAATGTTTCTGGAGTATGAAGCTACAATAGATGCACATCCAATTAATGAGGTCCCGTTGAGAGCCGAGCTTGAAAACATATATATATACAAATAAAAATCCCCTATTTTCCCCTCTCCCAGAAAGTCGAACATGCCTGTGTTCCAAGAACACATCCTCCGCAATTGACTTTCTCCCATGGTCCACCGGATTGCCCAACCTGAGCATTGTAATCCTAATTTTCCTATGCTCATTGCCATAGGATCTAACATTTCCATTCTATTGCAATAGAATGTCGCTTTTGGTCTTGCACCTTCCCTTACTGTAATGAAGTATTGTGATAAATAACCTAAAGATAAAAATAAAAAATAAAATAAAAAGAGAATAAACCTTTATCGACATATTCCTTTGAACCCTCCACCAACGTGTGGGGGGAAAAAAAAGGAAAAGATTGTAGATCAATATTGACACCTTAATGTGAAGAACATTGGAAAAGAATAATGTAAGTTACAATATATTTAAAAAATATATAGTAATATTGACACCTTAATGTGAAGAACATTGGAAAAGAACAATGTAAGTTAAATTATATTTAAAAAATATAGAGTAATGAGAAGAAAAAATTTAATAAAATAAAAATCAATGGAAAGATATAGATAAGGAATAAGAGATAAATAATTATCAACGTGGAGAAGCCACTAGAACCGATTTAACTGATTAGATAAGATAGAAAAGCAGCGCCTTTTAGCGCTTCAATGTGCCTTTAATGGAGTGATTACTTAAATTGTTAGAATAACCTTGCTGTGCTCATACGTTTATGTGTGGATAATTTTAAAGTATTATTAAGGGCTGATTGCACTTCATTTAATTTATTATCTGCTATGTGTATGCACACCGAATGTTATTGTTAGAGTTGTATGCTTCGTTGTCATGGTGCCTTATATTCTAGAAGGTTGTAGAATATACTAGTGCCTAGGGGTGGGAATCACCAGTTTCATCATGATACGATACGATATAGATTCTTTGGACAACGATACGATATTTGCCGATATCACAAAGTCTCTCACGATACAATACGATACGATTAGATTCAGGTGCCTGCGATCGATATGAGATGATATCATATGCCCATTTAACACGATCAGTAACATTTAGATCAACAAAAAAAAGGTAATGAAAATATCATTTGACATTTGTATTTTTGAGCTCTTCCAGACATTTAAAGGAAAATCAATCTATTGTTTTTAATACAAATAGACCTCCTGTTCACTGTAAAGTGCCACGTTTTTATATATTGAGCTTTAAACTTTAAGCTACATTTTTTGGAACTCAAAACTCACAACCTCCCTCTCCCAAACCGTTCCTACAACAATTTGTTGATGTTGCATGATCATGTATAGGCCTACATTTATGTATTATATTGTTTATGTTTAAATAACATTTAAACATCAAACTCCTCTGACCTCATCTGGTCTTTCCAAAGACGCGCGCACACACACAGAAAGGGAGAATGCTATGCTGTAACATCTACACACACGGAGCTACTGCTGTTGTTCTTGGGCGGATATGAGACTCGCCACAGGATTTTCAAAATAAGAGTATCGATATGAATCGATCTTATTACATCGCATCGATCCGATTCGATTGTTGATAATTACATCGATGTATCGATCTGGATCGATGTATCGTCCCACCCCTACTAGTGCCTAGACTATTTTACATTCCAGAATGATCTAAGAGACCCAGGGCATTTGAGCGATAAACCCAGAATATTCCAGATAGATCTTTTTGCATTGATATTTATTTGTCCCCTCAGAGACCAGAGACTGAAATTATAATGTATTATGAATCGTATTATACACAGTGCCCTTTGTTATAGACGACTTGCATATCGTTTGCTACTTTGATGTACACAACAATGTCATTCCAACACTGGTGGAATGACCTCATTGATGAACACAATAAAGTCATTCCAACACTGGTATATATTTAGAGAGAGGCTTAACTGATTCCGGCATTATCGTCATGCTTTGGGTTATTTGCTGCATTTTGATTCAGGAAATCCTCAGCATCAAAGGGTGTAAATGGACCTGACCTGCGGCCGTTATTGTCCAAGAATGATAACAGCGCCGGATATGCTAGCCTTGGCTTGTGGCCGGCTATGTACAGCTTTTGCATCACAACTTTGTATGGTTGACGTCGGATGATGGCCTCTCTGCTCAAATCTTCGTAGATAAATATTGGTTTATCACCATACTTCAGCTTCCCACGTTGGTTGCGAGCATATTTGATGATTTCATCCCTTGTTGTAGTTTTCCGCAGAGTGACAATGATGACTCTCGGCCCGTTGATATTTTGCCCCTGGGAACCAATTCTGTAAACTTGTTCCACTTCTGGCACTTTGTTTGGATCGGAGTTTTCCAAAATCGTTGATAACTCTTTTGGAAAGTTGATGTCATCGCAGTTCACTGATTCATCAAGCCCCACAATGCGGATGTTATTCCGCCTGTGGTAACGATGGGTTTCTAGTTGCCTCTCCATCACTTCGTTTTTAAGCAATTTTATTTCCCTCCGGTATTCATCTTTCACTTTTTCCATCTCTTCTCCCATCTCTGTCATGATACCTTCGTTCGCCTTGACTGCTTTTGTGTTTTCTGTCACCGAAATCTCCACTGTCGTGATTCGCTTTGACTGTGCATCGATCGCTTTCTTGACTTCTTCTAATTTCTCATCGATGCGATCGAATTTAGCCTCGATGCGATCGAATTTAGCCTCGACGTTTGCCTCGAGCGCCTTGATGTGTGTAATCTGCAGGTTAGACTGTTCTACCATCTGTTCTTTCATCAGGTTAGACTGTTCTAACTGTTCTTTCATCAGGTTAGACTGTTCTACCATCAGGTTAGACAGTGTGTTGAAATCGGGTGGATTTCTGCTTTCTTCAGTTGACGGCATATGGTAGATAGATGCAGTGACGTTGGAATCCATAAATCTGGCTGCTCTCCCTTTCACGGAGCTTGAATCTGTACCTTCTTTTATGTTGGTCTCTATTGACTCTCTTTCGGGGACCGTAATCGATGATCCCGGTAAGTTGTCCTCTTCCTTCTCCTCCTCGGAGCTTGTCGCCGTCGGCTCAGAACCAGCGACGGTTAGGATGCGTCTTTCTCGTTTTTTTACGTCCTGCGCCGTTGAAGTTGCCGTAGTTATTTTCTCTGCCTTCTTTCCACCTTTAACCATATTGTCTTTTGATATGGTTAGTAGAGGGTCTTAACAATACATACGATGTGGTCTATTCTCTTTCTTTACTGTCCAAATAATGTTTTTAAACGAAATTAGCGTTAGTGGGAGCGGAGCAATTGCAAAATGCGTGTGCTACATGTTGTAGCGTAACCGGAAGTCAAAAAGTTATTAATTTGCGATTAATCGCGAGTTAACTATAGACAATCATGCGATTAATCGTGATTAAATATTTTAATCGATTGACAGCACTAATAAAAATCTAATCTAGTCATCTAATCTAATCTAATCATGACATTTATGACATACATGACATACAGATATACAGTACTGTTACATTTGTGACATACAAGATATGCAAATATACAGTACTGTTAAACAGAGATCCTAACAGATCCCTCTCTTCTGTTACTCCAGAACCAAAACTCCAGCATTCTCACTCATCCCCCTTAAATGTTCTGGTCTCCTGTGACGGAGCGGCACACACACGCACGCGCACGCACACAGACATATACTGTACACACACCAAACATTCACCATTCCCTTATGTTATTGTACTGAGAACGTCAATCATTAATTTCCTTTACCGTCAATAGCACAACCAAGGGTGCACACCTAGGAGTGCTACATTCATACATATTATCAAGTGCTGTCAATAGATAAAAAAGCCTGTTCGAGCCCAGCGCTCCACATTGTTTTCAGTTTAGCTGATCGTTCATACTAATACACATTGGCCGTATTAGGGGGTGGGAAACTGATGGGTGGGGATCGGGCGTTGTGGACAGCGACTCCTACAGGTCGGTTGGTGCGCCTGCGCAGTAGAATCAGGAAGTGTCGGGGGCAGCGTGAGCCTCCCACGCGTTACTCCTCGCCACTGAGAGATCGAGCTGCGCAGGTGAAAAGATGCGACTGCTGTTACCTCAAGTACCGGAGGGGACTTGTGCTATGTATGACTTAGTCCACATTGCAGCCGGCTTGTGGGAGGCAAGAAACAGCGTTCGTGACAGGGGAGGGTTGAATTGGATGATACGAAATTGGGATGGGAGAAAATATAGAAAAATGGGAGAAAAAGTGGATCCAAAAAAAAAAAGACCGAAGCTTGTAACAGATATTTACTTGAGTAAAATCGTGGAATTAATGTAAAATCAACACAAATAAAGTAGATTTAGATTCAAAGCTTTCTTTGAATACAGTTTCTCTCCTGTGAAATACAAATGTTCAACAAAACCATCAACATTGACTCAGCTAGACCTCTTTCCATCTTCCATGTTCCATCTTCATGTCAGATGATTTTCAAAAAGGTGCATGAGTCAATGCATAAAAAGAACAAGCAAATATACTGCTGGAAGTTCAGAACGTTGAAGATTTTTCACTCCATAGATTAATCTAGATTAATTTATTTTAATGCTTTAAATTATTTAAATTAATCTCCAAAGTTAAAGCATTAACTTTGACAGCCCTAATTATCATACATGCATACATACATTCATACATATATTTATTATATGATCAGGGTTCTGGTTTTTATTATATTGAAATTATTTTATTGGGATAACCACACGGCTACGTTTAGACGGAGAGAGTCTGAACAGAAACCGCAAAAGTCGTCTTGCGGTTTCACTTTTAATTTTGCGTTTAGACGAGCGTTTTGGGGTGGAATTCTCCGTGCAGACGAGGCTGTAATGACGGAGCCCCGCTGTCACACGATTGGCACATATGTCACATGACGTGCTGTGAAGACCCGCCCTACTCTGCCTCTGATTCGCAGACTGTGGATGGGGAATGTGATTGGACCAAAGCAGAGTCACTCACAGACAGTGGGTCCAGTCACGACGCGGGACAGATTCTTGTGTATTTAAAAGTACTGCCAATGTAGCCTTCAGGTGATCGCCATGGATAGAATCAGACATGCTTTGTTTACGCTTCTAGGCTACTGGCGCATGCCTGTGATGTAAGCAGTACGCGCGACCAGAGCCGTGACAACCCTTTCGTCATCGTTTTATGCGGTTTGACAGTTTCGTTGAGAGCGCAAAGGTCTATCGTTTCTAGGAATTCCACCCTGGAAGGTGGTCTCACTTTTTTACGGTTTCACCCCGTAAAAACGCTGTTTCCGTATAAACGAAAGGCACATCCGAAAAAAAAATGTGCGGATTCACCTGCTAGCGTTTCCGTCTAAACGGGTGTTGAAAGCTACAGGTCGCCTCTATATATCTCAATCACCTACTCGAGATATAAACCTGCGGCCGCTCGATATCCCCCGGCGAGGTGCTAAACTCGCCAAGTTCTCGAGTCATTTTACTATTTCTGTCTAGATTACTTCAAGTCACTGGTCTTGTGATATCCAGTTGATATGAAATGTAATCATGAAGAGTTGTTCATCTCTTCTTGTTTGAAATAAACCGAATATATGTCTAGGAGAACCATTATCGCCTGTAATAAAAATAATATTATTATTATCATCATTTTACGAAAGGGCTTGTAATACTGCTCATTTGAAAGCTTGGTTGTATTACTACTTTTTTAATAAGTATTACCACTGTACTAACACGTAATCATTGTTTGCACTCCCCGGCCTTCTTTGTCCTCCTCCTCCTCCTTCAACGGAACCGACCGTCTGACCCTGCAGTGATTCAGACGGTCGAGGTCCCACACAAGACAGAGTCAGTCTGGACACAGAGACACCGGAACCCGCAAACAACACTCATCTACATGCTTAGTATTTCTTATCAGTACATAGCATATACATATATAAATATATATATTTTAGCTGAAAAGCATTAACCAGTCAATTGATTCAATCTGTATTTCAGGACATAGTCACCTCAGAGGAAATCAAGGCGCGGCTGGTATTTGCTGGCAGGGATCAGTCCAAGAACTCAATGGATTATAAAAAGTCATCTTTATTTCAATGAAGTTACAGAAAAAGACTAAATAAAAAATATCCATTACAGTTTAAAAGATTATATAAAAACAAAACATGTCATCTGCATCTTGGTCTTCCAAGTCACACACTGGTAAAAACTTCAAAATCTCTCAAAGAAGTCTGTAGGCACCATTCTTCTTCTCTCTCCTTCTCCGTGTAAAAAAATCCCCCTGTGCTCTCGCCAGTTGGCCCTTTTTATAAGGTCCGTCACGTCACGCCATCATCAGTACATAGCTCCAATCACTGTACAGTACGTGTCATATCCCTCCTTCAGTTATTTGTTACTTTGCAGTTACATATCAAATCAAGTAATTCATAAGAATACAATGCCCCTCTGACTAGAGCTCCCTCTTCTTGGCCTTGCATTCCAGCCGGTCACTTCCCTACTGCATGGGGCCTCTTTCGTTCTGAGACGAGGACGAGGCAGACTGCCGTAATATATCTTACATAGCCCACCACATACATATACAGATATATACAGGTACAATAGGTTACAGGTACAATACAGTACTCAGTGTACTATATTACATTAGTTTACATTACATTATAGTCATTATAGTCTGCTCTCCTCTCCTTCCTCTTCTGATTCAAGACTTCAACCAGCAACCCTTCCCGTCTGAAAGGGTTAACATTACACAGCTCTTTCTCCTCTGTCTCTCTCTCTCTCCTCTCCAGAGGCCCACATTCCGCTGGTTCACTCCCTTTTCACAGCTTTTCACAGACCTTTTCTATGGAGACATTTAAAGGCTCAGTTCCATTTTTTTATAAGTAGAGCCATCATAGAGCTGTCTTTCCAGAGTTCAGTTTAAAGATTTATAATGGTCATATAGGAACGACCCAGGATGTCATTGTCAAAAAGTGTCACTTGTTCTGTGGCACTTCTCACCCACTCTGTCATTCTGGGCGGTCATTGTCCATCATCAACTGAATAATGAAGCATATAATTACATGTGAAAAATAGGTATATACGGCTATATTGGAACGACTCAGGATGTCATTGTCAAAAAGTGTCACTTGTTCTGTGGCACTTCTCACCCACTCTGTCATTCTGGGCGGTCATTTTCCATTGTCTTAATAGCGTCTGTACTGGGGGACGAGATGGCGATTGTGGGGTCACGTGGCTGTGACTCTCCACACCCCCTCTGCCATCTCGGTACCTTGTTACCCTGGTAGCCGGCGGGAAGACTTGCATCTGTTGTTCCCTGGCTGGACGGCTCGACAGGATAGGGGTCACGTTGTTGCTTGGTATCCGGCGGGAAGACTTGCATCTGTTGTTCCCGGCCGATGCACCCAGGCTGTTGTCGTCTCGGTCATCTTGGTCATCTTGGTCATCTTGGTCATCTTGGTCATCTTGGTCGTCTTGGGGTCGCCCCCTCTGACCTCTTGGATCTCTCCCATAGTTTGAGGTAGGTTGATTTGTCACTTCTCGGGCGACCCCCACGGGTCCCCGAGAATTGTAGCAGCAGTCCTCTATTGAAGTGTGGTTGCCCTGGTCGTGTGACCCTGTCCGTAGGCCTCGCAGGACATCACAGATACAGTCCACAGAGGACTCATTCCTTTTCTCTCTTTCAGGTCCATTCAGGGCTCTCGTCGCCCTGTAACCTGGGTCCAGGCCGATGTCTCTCTGTCCGGTCTGGGAGGTCTAGGAGGTCTGGGAGGTCTGGGAGGTCTAGATGAGGACCTTGAGGATGCTCTGGAGCTTGACCTATCGTGTGACCCTGTCCGTAGGCCTCGCAGGACATCACAGATACAGTCCACAGAGGACTCATTTCTTTTCTCTCTTTCAGGTCCATTCAGGGCTCTCGTCGCCCTGTAACCTGGGTCCAGGCCGAGGTCTCTCTGTCCGGTCTGGGAGGTCTAGGAGGTCTGGGAGGTCTGGGAGGTCTAGGAGGTCTGGGAGGTCTGGGAGGTCTGGGAGGTCTAGATGAGGACCCTGAGGATGCTCTGGAGCTTGACCTATCCCGGTCTTCCTCCATTTCCGATTTCTGACCTGAGTCAGTATATTCCTTTTTGCCATTCGCTGCGTCGTCCGCTGACTCCGGGGGACCCCCCCCCCCCTGTCCAAGAATGCGGCACTGGTTCAGGTTTTGTCCCTTTACCAGCGCACCTTTACCAGCGCACATTGTTCACAGGCCTTTCGGACTGTTATCGCTCTTTGTTTGGCTTTATGTATGAGAATGTTGTTAGTTCTCAGGTATACCAACATCCTCCTGCTTCCGGCATGTCCAAGGTTATCATATACCTGTCCGATCATGTGAGTAGCCTCGTCCTGTTAGCAATGGCTAGTTAGCCTGCTATTCGCTCCTATTCGCAATGGCTATTTCAGCCTGCTCGCAATGGCTATTTCAGCCTGCTATTCGCAATGGCTATTTCAGCCTGCTATTCGCAATGGCTATTTCAGCCTGCTATTCGCAATGGCTATTTCAGCCTGCTATTCGCAATGGCTATTTCAGCCTGCTATTCACAAAGTAGAGTTTTTTCTACTTAAGTTCTGACTTTAAGTAAGCATTTAGTTACTTCAAGTTCAAGTGACTTTAGGGCTCCCTAGCCCTATTAGTCGCGAGTAAACGCCACTTCAAGTGGTTTCTTATGAACCCTCTCTTGTTCCTGATAGATTTTTTACCTCTTAGGCTGTCTGCTGCGCTTTGCAGACCTCTACGTCACTCATTGTTCCAGATCTCGAGCACTTAGGAGGAGTCTTGGTTGGAGAGGATTGCTTGCTGATAAGATCACACTTGAGTAAGGTTTTAACTCAAATCTGTAATAAATTTTACTCCAGAGGCCCCTGACCGCAGTTATTTCAGTTCATATTCTTTCGGCTTTTGATACCTATTCAATTAGCATAAAGCCCAACTCACGAATGTTCTAAGCCCCAGAACCTCCAATCCGTTTTGACAGACCTATAAACCAGTGACTCGGCCGCCCAAGCATCACAGCGTCCTGTATGCTGAAGCTTCCGAGTCCCCACAAATCTGATAGGCCCGTCGGATATAGAGACCCTGATGCTCGCTCTGTCCCCCCGCGTCAAGGTGCTAAGCTTGATGAGAGTTTGCAGAGTCTCAATTTTTATCCATAGGCGCTGGTGAGTGTACATCTCACGCAGCTGATATGGTTGGTACAGGTGCTAACCTACCAGATGGTAGCTGTCAGGAAATCCCCTTTGCATGAAATAGATTACAAATTCTTTCGTCCTCTCTACTCTGGTTTAGAGAAAAGACGGACATCTTTACAGTATTTATGTTGAGAAAGCATTTTGACTTGGTCATACAGCATGCATTCCGTCCGTAACTGGTCTCGGGACCATGCTGCGCATTTGGCTGCAAGACGGTTACCACCTGGTACACCGATGAATAGCTTTTCAAGCAGTAAGCCTGATCTTTGCCTAGGCGTTCCACGTATGACTGATTCTGCTGCAACAGTGAGAGACAAGCTCCCGTCTCGCACCTGTGGGATTAGTTTCTCCACCATATTTTCCCCTGGATCTTGACCGGGGATTCTTACTTCCATTTCCATCATTTGGGCCATTGAAGCCCCTTCGGGGACCTCCAGTCCTTTGAGGTGTCTCAAAATGCGAGCGGCCTCCGGGTCATCATAGAGAGGTGACCCATGGAAAATCTGAGCACACTTATGGATATAAGCAGCCTGGGTCTCCCCTCGAAGCATTTCTGGGGCCAGTTTTTTGAGCACTTGGGTTTTGCTTAACAATTCTTGTGCTTTGTTGCTTTCTCCATATTGGGTGCTGTCACGCAGACTCCTGCCTGTATGTGAACTCTTTCCTCTCGGTCGGTAAATGTCTCCGGGAGACTGGGCTAGTATGGAGTGAGGGCTCACTTCCGGTCGGTGTTCCTCTGTGCTGTGTCTCAGGGCTCGGATTGGGCTTATGGACGGGGCCTCGTTCAACCAGTTTCTTTCTCTCTTGGCTATTTCAGCCATGGCCCTGTCTAGCTTGTACACCTGTTCACGTAGTATGTCATAGCCTGCATGTAAGTGTGCATGCTTGTATGGTTCTGTTACCCCAGGGTGAGACAACACTTTTTCTGCCACGGGTGACCGGGCTAGGGCCTGAGCCGTTCCCCATCTCACGGGATATGCTGGCATAATATCCCCTGTTTTCTTTCCTTCCAAGTCTCCTTCACTCTCTTCGGAGACGTCCTCCAATCCTGAGCTCCAGGTCAAGCCCGAGGGTGACTGAAAGGTGGTGCCTTTCAGAGTAGGCCCCTTGCCTATAGGTCTCAGTTTGACCGGTTTCGCTCTCTTGTTTCGAGGTCTAGGAGGTTCGCCCCTCGGGTACCGAACTCTCTCCCTAGATCTTGATCGAGATGAAGACTTGGAGGATGCTCTGGAGCTTGACCTATCCCGGTCTCCCTCCATTCCTGAGTCCTGATTTAGGTCAGTATACTCCTGTTCGCTACTTGCTGGGTCGTCCCCTGAGTCCGGGGGACGGCCTAGAAGTCTATGGATACTCCTGGCCTGAGATCGCGCAGGTTCCGCCTTTTCAGGTTCGAACGGTACTGTCGGTCTCCTGGGTGTGGATGATCTCCCTCTCTCCGCTGCTCGGGAGGAGTTCTGGGAGTTGGACCTTTCTTTCCTGGGTACGGGTCCCGATCCCTTAGGGTTCGGAGGGGGAGTGAGAGGTACCAATGCAGGCTCATCGTCCTCGTCTTCCTCACCCTCCCCGGCTCTATCCACGGCCAGGGTTATTGACTCATGGTCCCTAGGTTCCATCATGAGACGGATCTCTGTGTGCCCTGCACTCCTTAGGCTTGAGATCGCGCTGATTACAGCTTTCCCCAACCATATGCCTCTTTGGCCATATCCTCGAGACCTGCCCCACATCAGGTTTATGGCTAGTCGGTAGGGCATGTCCTTAGTACCGTGGCCAGCATAGATTTCCCTTTTCTGCAGTAGTTCCTTTATACGGGACACCAGTCTGTCCCAGTTTATGTGTGAGGACTCTATCTCCTTGTATTGGTCTTGACTTAGTGTCACATGGACAATTTTCTCCGCGTGAAACACCTCATAATCACACTCTGTGATTACTGCCTTGCCTGGTTTCAGGGGCTTTTTGGTCCTTTTTTCCATTACCTGTTTCCTCAGGTTTCGGTAGTAAGAGCCTCCTGCCGTTACCATGCTTGTTTCCCATCTACCATAGTTCGTCAATGACGGTCCAGTGAAGGTGAGGATTGACCATGGTGTATCAGAGTTATCGGTCCAGACTGGGTGGTTAGTGACTGTTATGTTTGGTGATTGTCTGTGAGACCTTGTAGATGTCACTCTCACCCCTGAGTGTTCACCACGGGGAGATATATAGGTTGCTCTCGCTTGCCTCACTTCCTCGTGACCACGTGGTCCTGGGCTTATGCACTGCAGGGAGTGATCTCGCTCCTGCAGCTCCTTCAGCTCCTCCTCAAACTCCTCCTTCTCCAGACGAGACTGCAGCAGCTCCTGTTTGGTGCTTCGCAGTTCGTCTCTGGTGGTGTGGAACTGCTCCATCCAGTGGGCACTCTCGTCCCTGCAGTCCTCTAGCTGCTGCTGCAGGGAGCGCACCGAGGTGTTCACACGCTGCCGCTCTGCCTCGATACCTGCCAGAGACTGGGACACCTGCTCCATGCTGCTCCTCAGCCTCTCCATGTCAGTGCTGTACTGCTCCCTGAGGGTCTCGGATCTCCCGGTCGTGCGTGGCCACCTCGTCCTTCAGCGCCCCCTTCAGGGCCGTGAGCTCCCGCTCCCGCTGCCTCAGCGTCTCCTGGAGCTGGAGGTTGTCATCCAGTTAGCATTCAGTTCACTCCTGGCTTGTTGGCGGATGGCGAGCTAGTTAGCTTCCGTCTGGCTAAAGCCAGCTCATGGGTGTTAGCACTGGCTTGTTAGCCGATGTAGTGCTAGTTAGCTTCCGTCTGGCTACGGCCAGCTCCTGGGTCTTCCTTCTGGCTAGAGCCAGCTCATGGGTGTTAGCACTGGCTTGTTAGCCGATGTAGTGCTAGTTAGCTTCCGTCTGGCTAGAGCCAGCTCATGGGTGTTAGCACTGGCTTGTTAGCCGATGGTGAGCTAGTTAGCTTCCGTCTGGCTTCGTGTCACGTAGCCTCGGGCTAGGTAGCCATCCAGTTAGCATTCAGTTCACTCCTGGCTTGTTGGCGGATGGCGAGCTAGTTAGCTTCCGTCTGGCTAAAGCCAGCTCATGGGTGTTAGCACTGGCTTGTTAGCCGATGTAGTGCTAGTTAGCTTCCGTCTGGCTACGGCCAGCTCCTGGGTCTTCCGTCTAGCCAGCTCATGGGTCGCACCGTCTGGCTAGCTCATGGGTCTTCCGTCTGGCTAAAGCCAGCTCATGGGTGTTAGCACTGGCTTGTTAGCCGATGTAGTGCTAGTTAGCTTGCAGTTCTGTGAATTCGTTTTGGCTCGCTTCACATCCACACTCCGCTTCATACAAAGTGTCTCTGGGCTAGGGAGCCCTCGCCTTTCTGTGAACGGCCGTTTTGGCTCGCTTCACATCCACACTCCGCTCATACAAAGTGTCTCTGGGCTAGGGAGCCCTCGCCTTTCTGTGAACGGCCGTTTTGGCTCGCTTCACATCCACACTCCGCTCATACAAAGTGTCTCTGGGCTAGGGAGCCCTCGCCTTTCTGTGAACGGCCGTTTTGGCTCGCTTCACATCCACACTCCGCTCATACAAAGTGTCTCTGGGCTAGGGAGCCCTCGCCTTTCTGTGAACGGCCGTTTTGGCTCGCTTCACATTCACACTCCGCTCATACAAAGTGTCTCTGGGCTAGGGAGCCCTCGCCTTTCTGTGAACGGCCGTTTTGGCTCGCTTCACATCCACACTCCGCTCATACAAAGTGTCTCTGGGCTAGGGAGCCCTCGCCTTTCTGTGAACGGCCGTTTTGGCTCGCTTCACATCCACACTCCGCTCATACAAAGTGTCTCTGGGCTAGGGAGCCCTCGCCTTTCTGTGAACGGCCGTTTTGGCTCGCTTCACATCCACACTCCGCTCATACAAAGTGTCTCTGGGCTAGGGAGCCCTCGCCTTTCTGTGAACGGCCGTTTTGGCTCGCTTCACATTCACACTCCGCTCATACAAAGTGTCTCTGGGCTAGGGAGCCCTCGCCTTTCTGTGAACGGCCGTTTTGGCTCGCTTCACATCCACACTCCGCTCATACAAAGTGTCTCTGGGCTAGGGAGCCCTCGCCTTTCTGTGAACGGCCGTTTTGGCTCGCTTCACATCCACACTCCGCTCATACAAAGTGTCTCTGGGCTAGGGAGCCCTCGCCTTTCTGTGAACGGCCGTTTTGGCTCGCTTCACATCCACACTCCGCTCATACAAAGTGTCTCTGGGCTAGGGAGCCCTCGCCTTTCTGTGAACGGCCGTTTTGGCTCGCTTCACATCCACACTCCGCTCATACAAAGTGTCTCTGGGCTAGGGAGCCCTCGCCTTTCTGTGAACGGCCGTTTTGGCTCGCTTCACATCCACACTCCGCTCATACAAAGTGTCTCTCTAAACTGCCAGACATTTTAGAGAGAGGGTTTTCTTTACCCCTTTTCTTTTTTTTTTTTATCCAATTTTGCGGGCTCAACCGCTCCACCAGCAATGCCCCCACTATGCAGATGCCTTTAATTTGCCACTGCTCTCCATCGAGGGCCCTACAGATCAATATCCTTTGACTGGTGTATTCTAAAACTCGGTTCTCCGTTTTTTTTTTTTCAATATTTCTAGTTTATTTTATTTTGGCTGTTATCTTACCGATCTCAGCCCTAACCAATCACCTACTCGAGATATAAACCTGCGGCCGCTCGATATCCCCCGGCGAGGTGCTAAACTCGCCAAGTTCTCGAGTCATTTTACTATTTCTGTCTAGATTACTTCAAGTCACTGGTCTTGTGATATCCAGTTGATATGAAATGTAATCATGAAGAGTTGTTAATCTCTTCTTGTTTGAAATAAACCGAATATATGTCTAGGAGAACCATTATCGCCTGTAATAAAAATAATATTATTATTATCATCATTTTACGAAAGGGCTTGTAATACTGCTCATTTGAAAGCTTGGTTGTATTACTACTTTTTTAATAAGTATTACCACTGTACTAACACGTAATCATTGTTTGCACTCCCCGGCCTTCTTTGTCCTCCTCCTCCTCCTTCAACGGAACCGACCGTCTGACCCTGCAGTGATTCAGACGGTCGAGGTCCCACACAAGACAGAGTCAGTCTGGACACAGAGACACCGGAACCCGCAAACAACACTCATCTACATGCTTAGTATTTCTTATCAGTACATAGCATATACATATATAAATATATATATTTTAGCTGAAAAGCATTAACCAGTCAATTGATTCAATCTGTATTTCAGGACATAGTCACCTCAGAGGAAATCAAGGCGCGGCTGGTATTTGCTGGCAGGGATCAGTCCAAGAACTCAATGGATTATAAAAAGTCATCTTTATTTCAATGAAGTTACAGAAAAAGACTAAATAAAAAATATCCATTACAGTTTAAAAGATTATATAAAAACAAAACATGTCATCTGCATCTTGGTCTTCCAAGTCACACACTGGTAAAAACTTCAAAATCTCTCAAAGAAGTCTGTAGGCACCATTCTTCTTCTCTCTCCTTCTCCGTGTAAAAAAATCCCCCTGTGCTCTCGCCAGTTGGCCCTTTTTATAAGGTCCGTCACGTCACGCCATCATCAGTACATAGCTCCAATCACTGTACAGTACGTGTCATATCCCTCCTTCAGTTATTTGTTACTTTGCAGTTACATATCAAATCAAGTAATTCATAAGAATACAATGCCCCTCTGACTAGAGCTCCCTCTTCTTGGCCTTGCATTCCAGCCGGTCACTTCCCTACTGCATGGGGCCTCTTTCGTTCTGAGACGAGGACGAGGCAGACTGCCGTAATATATCTTACATAGCCCACCACATACATATACAGATATATACAGGTACAATAGGTTACAGGTACAATACAGTACTCAGTGTACTATATTACATTAGTTTACATTACATTATAGTCATTATAGTCTGCTCTCCTCTCCTTCCTCTTCTGATTCAAGACTTCAACCAGCAACCCTTCCCGTCTGAAAGGGTTAACATTACACAGCTCTTTCTCCTCTGTCTCTCTCTCTCTCCTCTCCAGAGGCCCACATTCCGCTGGTTCACTCCCTTTTCACAGCTTTTCACAGACCTTTTCTATGGAGACATTTAAAGGCTCAGTTCCATTTTTTTATAAGTAGAGCCATCATAGAGCTGTCTTTCCAGAGTTCAGTTTAAAGATTTATAATGGTCATATAGGAACGACCCAGGATGTCATTGTCAAAAAGTGTCACTTGTTCTGTGGCACTTCTCAACGGGGCAGATACAATATCTCGTTTTCGAGAGGGTCCCACATTGGTGTTTCTATTTGCTGGGTAGGTTAATGAATTGATGTGTAGCACCTGTGTAGGAAGTGTTCTGTATCGTATCGCTCTCGCTCGGCATCGCTCTCTGCACTATCTCGCATACGTGCACGCGCACTGAATAAAGACCACAATGTACCTTTAATCCCAATATTTGTCTGACCACACCCCTATCAGCTTACCCATATAAGCAGGGGTGGGGCCACCCACTCTCCTCCTTCTCGCTTTCACCACAAGGAAGAAGTGCCTCGGTAGATCCCCACACTTGACACCATGATGGAAGAAAGGTTTAGGAGCAGCTTTGGGAAACAAGGATACGTTGACATCATATCTTTATTTTCTCTCTCACTATTTTTGAGAAAATACGGCGATATTGTCTTCGTACTGGAGTGTCTGGAAGATGATGATCATTCTAAAAACCCTCCACCGGTTTTCGTATTGGGAGCACGCTGCTGCATGCTTCTCAACTGCAGTTCCTTGCTGTGTTTGTTGGGGTGAAACCTGTCAGGCCACAGCTGAACTGTCGGACATGCCGCTGTTGTGAGAAGCGGTGCGTTCCAGGTTGGGTGAGTAGTGTTTGCTGGCGGGCTCCACTTGTCTGTTAGTGCTATGGGGGCTACTTGACAAAGTTTATGGAAACCGGCCCCAGGCTAGGGTCCTTTGTTTAGCCACCTAGGCGACAGAAGGCCTTGGTCTGGAGACCATTATAGTTTTAACTAGTGGGCCGCGACCATTGACACTGGTGATCCCTGTGTGTTCTGGACGAGTGGATTCTCTCTGTCACCGTGTTAAGGCCCCATCTTTCATATCCAAATGAGAGTATTCCTTCACGAGGGGATATGTGCATGTAATGTGCGATAGCGGCAGATTCATGTTCAAAGTCAGCTACACAGGCCAGTTGGTACTGTGCTGATTCCGTCGGATGTGGTAAAGTCACCGTTGTGAAGCGGTGTTGACATCTTGTTTTCTCTTTTCTCTTAAAAAGTGAGGAGAGGTTCAGAACGGCGGCCTGTCTGGGTGAGTGTTATGTCATTGTTTACATGTTCATAGCTTACGGTTAGCCAGTCAGCTGTTAACTGCTGCGTTAGCCTGCTGGATCGCTGCATGGCCTGCTTAGGGCCTACTATTAGCCAGTCAGCTGTTAGCTGCGGGGCTAGCATGTCGTGGTCGCTAGGTAACGTTAGCTTGCTGCTATGGGCCATGGCTGGCGCGGGGTAGCTTAGCTTCTCGCGCGCCGCCGTGAGCTCGCTTCTGATCGCGTGCGTCGTTAGGCTATTCTGTTGAACGTGCTTTGATTTTAACATGTTTTACACTCTTGACCGCGACGTCATCCTTGACAGGGGATGTTTCGTCGACCCTGCCCTGAGCCTGGACGGCAAGGTTGCATCAACGGGGGACTGTAGTACGGGTTGGGGCGGTGACGCTACCCAGTTCGGACAACACAGGAGCGGCTGTGTTTCCTACGGTGTCTGTGACTGCACTTCGCTGATCTGCGTTCCGGGTAGGTACGGGGTTGACCAGACCTCATAACACGTCTTCTGGTTTTACTTTGCTAAGTGTATTGTGAATAACGGTGTTTTTTCCCAAAACGTGTGTTGTTGCAATGCATTTAGGATACGTTGCGGGTTATGTGTGAGCTGTTTTTTTTTGTCACTGGCAGTTAGCTTCTCCGTGCAAATCGGATCTGGTTGTTGTGTGAGAAACATCATGGTGTTATATGCTCACAACTAAGGTAACTAACCTATGAAGCTATGCTTGGTGACAAGTGAGTAAAAGAATGTTCTTTCTCAGACTGTAATGACAATGAACAGTGTGTTCACACATTAACAGGTTTTCCTGTTTTAACTGGCCGTATTGAGGGTAAAATAGGAGGATTGTGTTTTCCCCCCCGGTTCCCTGGGGACTTTTTCATCCTCCTGTCAGACATGTTGTGCATTAATTGTGTCTTTTGTGTGGTAGGGATACGATGTAACTCTTAGCTTGATTGCTGAGGTTGTGCTAAATCTGCTGGAGAAACTTATTTCCTAAAGGGAAATTGGTTTGGTTGCTGTCATGTGTGCTTAGCAAGGCCTGTGGTCGATACTAATCAAGAATGATGTATTCTCTCATTGTGAAAAAAACGGCGTTCCTCTGTTGAGTGTTTTTGCCATTTTTTGTAGGTGATGATGGGTTGTGTGTGTCATGTGACCTACAACTGGGTTGTACTGGCCACAGAAGCACATGTGTATGTTGGACCGGGGTTCTTAGAGCCCTCTCTATTCTGTGTTTTTCCTTAGTAAAAATCAGATAGCAGGTTAGCTCATGCGCTGTGTGGAGCTGTGAAACGCTTCATAGAGCTGACTATGACTGTGTCATATTCTCTTTTTGTCGTTACATCGTGTCATGGGTGTGGGGTCGTAAAGGGGTGAACTGGTAACCTTTCCTCTCCCCATTGTTCTGTCGGTCAGGGGTACACCCCCTGTCCTTCAAGGTTCCCGTCACGTGGCGGTTCGGCACGTTACGGGGGGGGGGGGGGGGGGGGGGGGAGGGAGTTCCTGGTCCCACGGCCTGGTATATTGGGCGTGTGCACCGCAGGAATTCCCCCGCCATAGAGTACGTCACCGTGCGCGTCTCTGTTGGTAGGACTTCCGTGTGCTGTTCAGGTGCTGAGGGAGTTCCTGGTCCCACGGCCTGGTATATTGGGCGTGTGCACCGCAGGAATTCCCCCGCCATAGAGTACGTCACCGTGCGCGTCTCTGTTGGTAGGACTTCCGTGTGCTGTTCAGGTCCATGTGATGGATCTGTTTTCAGGGGGGGTGGTCAGGGCTCCTCCTCACCAAGCGCCTATTCAGGCCTTCTGTGAGTTCGGACTCCTTCTTCCATGTGAGGAAGCCTCCATCAGAGTACAGAGCCTTCCTCCTCAGATTGTCAAAGTGAGTGGACCCTCTAGAAGGGTCCTTTTCTATTGTATGTATATTCGATTCAATTCGTTTATTGAGTGTGTATGGGTTCAGTGCCTCTTCCCCGGTGGCCCTAAAACCAGTTTTTTACATGGCTCAAGGTGCAATATATTCTTTTCAATCTGTACAGCTCGCGTGGGAAGTCTCTCTGGGGATCCCCGTCTCTTTCCTATGGGAGGGTGGTGGGATGTAAAAATGTGAACATTTTTTACCCCGGCTGTGTAGACTGGGATACATACTGTTGCTTCCTTCTTTCTATTCCAGAAGTGTTGGAGTTAGGGAGTGTCACACCCCTCTTGTCGTTCCCCTGGGCGCCTTGGGGATTCAATGACAGGTCTAATTAACCTGTTCATTGATGGGGGTGTGTCCCGACGCACGTATAGTGCTAGCTCGCTGTAAACAGGCGATTGACTGGCACGCCTTGGTTGCTTGTGGTTGAAACAGCGTTTTTATAAAGCAACTGAGATGGGGGTTTTTCCTCTTCCGACGACCACATCCCATGACCTGGGTGGGTTGTCGACGGATTCTCGTTCATGTCTGGGGGATGATGACGGGATGGATCTGAACATATGTGGTGGGGTCTCACGCCCTTGGGGTGGGCCACCAGGCGCGGTTCGTCCGAACGTCTGGGTGGCGCCTTCTTTTCATGTTAAGATCAACACGCATATCTGCCCTTCTCCTGGAGTAGGCATGTCGGCGTGGTTAGGGCACGGGACTGGTTCTGGTCACGCTGGTCCAGATCAGTTGAACCCGTTGTCCGCCGGGGATGCAGATCTGCTGTTCTGGTACCCTGAGGGACTTGGGCTTTTTTCAGGGGGAAAAATGCCAGGTCGGTCTGGGTGTCACAGGGTTAAGCGCTATGGAGACCCTGGTTGGGTATGTTTTTACTCAGCACTGTCGTCATGGCTTACAGCCATGCCATTCTGTACGCGCTCGATCTCGTCGGATCTCGGCCGCTACACAGGTTGGTCCTGGTTAGTACTTGGTTGGGAGACCGCCGGGGAATACCAGGTACGGTGTGCTTAGGGGCTGGTTCTCCATTATTTTTCGCTCCTCTCTCACGCATGGCGAAGAGGGGCCTGTGGGGGTGGTTTTTTGACCTCCTCTGGTGACCCTGTGCTTCCCGTACCGCCAGGCCCGGTCCAAAGTGATGTTTGCGACCCGTAGGCCTGGGTTAACCCTTTTTGGAAACTGAAACACTTGTACTGCGGTATAGCCGGTGTATACCCGCAGGTGTGTTTTGGAGTTTTTTCTTGAGGGGTTATAGGAACAACCACCGCATTGGGTAACACCGAGGTGGTTGATTCCCTGGTGTGTTGGAGCAGTGTCAACTCCCGGGTTCACCGTTTGAGGGTGCCCCTGCACGTTCATGACGTCTGCCAATCGTGTCAGCCTTCTCTGCCTCGACCCCTCTGGGTGGGGGTTTTTAAATGGAGGCTTGGTCATGCAACACCGCCAGCTTACGCTCCTTCCGCCGGGGCGGCTGTGTTCAGCTGTCCCCTCTGGCGCCTGTCTCGTCCGCAGTCTCCAGGCTAGGGTTAACAGCCTGTTGCCTGGTTTTTCCCCGGTGCGCTGCCTGCTTCCGTTGGTTAACCTTTTTTGTGTGCTTACGGCCATGCTGACTGCCTGTTCTGCAGGGTCAGTGTGCCAGGCGGTGTACTATTGGGGGGACGGGGCCCGCTCGGCTTACGGCCATACCAACCTGACCACGCCCGATCTCGTCCGGTCTCGGGAGCTAAGCAGGTTCTGGCCTGGTTAGTACTTGGATGGGATTCCGCCTGGGAATACCAGGTGCAGTAACTGAGGGGCCTTTGTCCGAATACGCTGGCGATGTGGGGGGCGGGGCACTACGTGCCCACCTGGTGGGGTCTTGATGCTGGCATCATGGACTTCTCCGGGCCCCCATTCTAGGGAGTCCAGTCCTTTTGGTGGGTCTGGGTCTTCCTTCGTGCTCCGCTGCTACGGCCTTGCCACGGGGTTGGGTTTGCCCTTGACCCCGTGATTCTGGGGGCAGTAACGAGGTTGTTCCTCCGTTCGTTCCCGGGTGGCATGCGGGTTGTGCGTGTGTGTAGTCGTGGGGTCAAGCCACGGTCTGCTCACCCTGTGCGTTGAGTTGCTTGAGTGCCTCTTCGCACGGTCGGGTCCGTCGCCCTCCCGTGAAGTCCCTAATAGGGGGGGTGCCCGCCATTAGGGTGGGTCGGGGGGGCTCGGCCCTCCCTGTTCTGATGGTTTGTGGGGGGCTGTCAGCGGGGTGTATTTGTCGGCCGTTGGCTCTCGCTCGGCCTCCCTTGTGCAGAGAGCGATGCCGAGCGAGAGCGATACGATACAGAACGTTAGGTTATGACTATAACCAAGTTCTGTTAGTATAGCGACGCTCGGCATCCGACGCCGCTGCAGCCTTTGACCTCGCCTTGTGGCGAAAGCTTGGGAAGGAGGAGAGTGGGTGGCCCCACCCCTGCTTATATGGGTAAGCTGATAGGGGTGTGGTCAGACAAATATTGGGATTAAAGGTACATTGTGGTCTTTATTCAGTGCGCGTGCACGTATGCGAGATAGTGCAGAGAGCGATGCCGAGCGTCGCTATACTAACAGAACTTGGTTATAGTCATAACCTAACGTTAATTAATGATGTGTGGCACCTGTGTGAAGCCTGATGTGAGGCTACCAGGTACAAGAGGGCCATTTTGTCCAAGCAGAGGGGTCTTCACCTGCTGAGTTACGAAGTAGGTAACATGGTGAAGCTCCGTAAGTGTTTAGTTAGTTATGTTTATTATGTGGGTTATTGTGGAACTCATTTTGTATTGTAGGTATAATGTATTTTTGTTTCGTTATTTCGCTTGTGTCACTTTTTGTAAATAAATGTCACCTCTGCACCTTGGGAGGCCGGCGATTAAATAACACCAACAATACTTTTTCCGACTACGCCCTTGTTTGTGGGACTTTTTCGAGGAATCTAGAGAGAACCCCACCACAAACCCCCATTTTCATGTCGACGGGAGGCCAGAACACAGAGGAAATACCACATTTTCCGTAAAGGTGTGGACAAGGCCTTAGCCAAGGACCCCCCCCCCCCCATCATGAACATTTACATTTAGTCATTTAGCTGAACGCTTTTATCCAAAGTGATTTGTGTACAACAGGTCAGCAGGAAGGGTACAACTCTGGCAGCTAAGGGTCAGTGACATCCAACAGTGTGGAACGTGAATGCTCTTCACAGGAACCTGCTGTATCAATATTTGGGTCCAAAGGAGACACAAGGGGGGGGGGGGGGGGCGGGGCAGCAAAAGGAACAAGACATTGTTTAGCTAACAGTTTATTCTATGTTTTAACCCTTTCACTACCACACTACAGAAGGTTAACCTGTAGTGTGGTTGTGAAAGGGTTAACCATTTGTTGTGTGGCAGTGAAAGGGTTAACATTCTGTATTGTCACAGTGAAAGGGTTAACCCGTTGGTAGTGAAAGGGTTAAAGGCATTTCCCCTTTCTTTTTGATGGGACAGTGCATGACAGGAAGTCAGAGGACAGAGGTGAGATGAAGGTCAGATCTGAGACGTCTCTACTGTATACCTGGTCCACACAGTCAGCCATCAGCTCTTTAGAGCTCACAGTCAGCCAAATACGCTAGTTTAGAATCCCAGGAACTGGTTATGGATTCTGGTCAGACGTGAGGGGGTCAGGTTTACTGTCGGACATGTTCTTTTAACATCTGTTTATTTACATTTCTAATTTTAACAGTTAGTGCTGCGTAAACTTACATGACCCACACACACATACATAGATAGTTATAGACCAGTATAGTATATTAGTAATACATGTTGAGTATATATATTAGTAATACATAGGGGTGTAACGGTACACAAAAACCACGTTCGGTACGTACCTCGGTTTTGAAGTCACGGTTCGGTTTTTCGGTACAGTGGGGGAAAGTTTGGCTTTCCATGTTCCACTCAGGGGTGATGTAGTGTGCAGTAACTAATTGTACTTGTAGGGCTGTCAACGAATATTCGATATTGAAATTAATAATCGACTTAAAAAATAATTATTATTATATTAGATTGTGAAAAAAACAGCCCCTGGTGGGCGGTCGTTAGTGGTTAACATACTGTTGTATTCGTTCTGTACACTACACAGCCGTTCGGTACGGTACGGTACACACTGAAATGGTTCGGTTCGGTGTGGATATGTGTACCTTTATACCCCTAATACATGATCATTATAGATATTAGTAATACATGTCCAATATAGATATTAGTAATACATGTCCAGTATAGATATTAGTAATACATGTCCAGTATAGATATTAGTAATACATGTCCAGTATAAATATTAGTAATACATGTCCAGTATAGATATTAGTAATAGTACAATACATGACCAGTATAGATATTAGTAATACATGTCCAGTATAGATATTAGTAATAATACAATACATGACCACTGAGGCCATGGATCAGCTTCTTACCATCTTCTGTCTGTGGTCTCTCAACGTGGTTTAGACGTTGAGTTCATTACTGGGTTAAGTACTTCTATTCTATTCACATAATATGCTTACTACATATATCTATTCTATTCACATATATGCTTACCACATGTATCTATTGCTATGACCGCCCATCACAATCACGCAAACAGTCTAACGCCTGTCCCGTCTCCCGTGATGATGACCGGGACCCTCTCTGCGCCGCCCCCATGCCTCAAATTGTTAGTCACAGCCAGGGCCTCTCTCGCACCTGCTGCTTCCACGCCCTTATATGGGCAGCTTCCTGCTCCTGTCAGTCGGGATCAATCTGCACACCTGAGACTCGTCAGATCATCACCAGCTCTGATATAAGCCCTGCGTCTCCTGCCACTCACCGTCTGAGTGTTGCTACACCTACCTAGGTACGAGGACGTAACCAACTTGCTACTCTGTCTTTTACCTGCCTTGCTCTAACCCTGTCTCCCTGTGCCCAGAATCGCCTGCCGTTCGGTCTACGCTGTCTCCCGAGACACCACCCGCCTGGACGTTCCCGTGGATCACAAGGAGTGCTCCTACTCGCACCTGTCACACATTCCTATTTCATTCTAAGAAACCCTGTCCGCATTGTACTTTGGTATTAAACAACCTAAACTGCCTCATTCTCCTCTCCCTGTGTTCTGCTCTTGGGCTCCAGTTATCGCTAACCTAACACAAATAGATCCGCCATCAGCTCTATTTTTCAATCTTTCAAAATGTTCAGTTGCTATTGCATGCACTTATCTATGTTTCATTACACATATGTGTGCATGCTTACCAACTGTTTCGCCTGTTTTATTGCAACACTACTATCACCGACATCTAAGAAGGGAGATCCCCCCTTGAACGGCCTTTCTAAGGTTTCTCTCCTCCACATTGCATGTGGTGCATTTTTTCCTATTGCTAGGTTTTAGTGAGTTTTTCCTTACCTTCGTGTGGGGTATGTCTGGGAGTGTTGCATTTATTTATTTTAAATTGTTTGGACTTCATGGTGTTTTTGTTTTGTTCTTGATTTATTGTGATGTTTCTTCTTGACTTGTTTAAAGAAGACGTGTCCGGCCCATGGGGACATCAACGTGTGTTGTCGGGCCTTACAAATACATTTTATTTTATTTGATCAGTATAGATATTAGTTACACATGATCATTATAGATATCAGTAATACATGTCCAGTACACAGGTACACAGAATAGAGGAATATACGTATTGCATAGTAGTGGGGGGGGGGGGGTGTTAATGTTAGAGATGGTTATGATGTTAGAGTTCAGAATGGTTATGATGTTAGAGTTCATGGTGGTTATGGCTCTGGGGAAAGAACTGTCCGTACGTATGTTTGTTCAGGCTGATGCACCTGTAATGCCTGCCCTGCCAGATGGCACCAGCTCCAACAGGTGGAAGCCAGGGTGTGAGCCGTCCTTTACTATGTGTTTTGCTCTGTTGAGGCAGCATGAATTGTGACTGTCCTTCAGGGAGGGGAGAGGGCAGCCGATGATCTTTTATGCTGTATTTATTACCCTCTGAAGCCCTGTGCAGCTTGTGCACCACACTGTTATGCAGTACGTCAGCAGGCTCTCATCAGCAGAGCGGTAGAAGGTCACCAGCAGCGTCTCCTCCAGACTGTCTCTCCTCAGCAGCCTTCTTGATGACCGCAGGTGTGTTTGCGTTCCAGGAGAGGTCAGCAGATATGAGGTATAGCCTACCGAAGAACTTGAAGAGGGGTCTCCACACCCTCACCGTACTGTGGTGTTCAGTGCCAGGTTGTTCACTGAGCACCATTCTGTTAGTTTCAGGACCCTGTAATAAGTCCCACCACAGTAGTGTCGTCAGAAAATTTTACAATGATGTTCTCTGGGAGGGCTGGACTGCAGCCATGGGTGTAGAGCGAGTACAGAAGTGGGCTCAGCACACAGCCCTGGGGGGGCGGTGCTGAGTGTGCGGGTGGAGGAGAGGTGGGGGCCAAGCTTCAGTCTGGGGAGCCTAAACCTGACAGTTTAATAACCAGAATGTCCGGGACATTTGTATCGAAGGCTGAGCTGTAGTCGATGAAAGGCATTCTTACATGGCTCCCCCGGTGTTGCAGGTGGCTCAGAGCGGAGTGGAGAGCTATAGCTATGGCGTCGTCCGTGGATCTGTTTGCTCTATAAACAAACCGGTGTGGGTCAAAGGTAGGGGGGGGGGCAGGCTTTGTTTGATGTGGTGTAAGACCAGCCTTTCGAAGCACTTAGTGATGACAGGTGGGAGTGCTACTGGGAGTTAGTCATTGAGGCTGTCTGTGGCAGATTTCTTAGGTACAGGAATGGTTGTGGCAGAGTTTAGGCAGGGTAGGATGAGTGCCCGTCGTGCCAGGGAGAGGTTGAAGAGGATGGTGAAGACCTGTGAGAGCTGGTCAGCGCATGCTTTGAGCACCTTCCCAGGTACTTCGTCAAGACCAGCGGCCTTCCTGGGGTTCACTGCCCTGAGCACCCTGCCTGACGTCGTGCTCCTCTGGAGTGAGTGAGGGAGTGCTGGGGGCTGGTGGGGGAGAGGGGATGCGGCTGTGACTGGTTGTGGTGCATCAAAGCGAGCAAAGAAGCAGTTCAGCTCCTCTACCAGCGACATATATGACATATGTATCAGAGTCCCCAGTTGTTGCGTCACAGCCTCTGTAGTTGGTGATGTTCTGAACGCCCTGCCACATCTTCCGTGGGTTGTTGCTTGAGAGGTGGTCTTCTATCTGTAAAAATATCTATACATCTATAATTCTGTCTATTGTAAAATTACTATAAAAAGTTGTCTACAATGTACTATTATCTACCGTGTTAAAGCTGTCGAGTTTCCATAGTAACAGACATTCCGCACAGGGCAGCCTGACCGCAAAATCTGGGCACTGTTGCTATCAGAAGACAAGGGGGGAGGGAGTCTTTTGCATAATTAAACTATAAAATAAATCCACATCTGAATAGAACTAAATTATTTGTTGCGACGGATCCCCCTCTTTTCAAGAGGATCTGAGCACGGTCGGATTCCCCGACATATCATCTCTTTGTAGTCCATCTTAGCTTCCTTGATTCCTCTCTTCGGGTCAGCTCGAGCAGCACCGTACCAGAGCTCTGTCCCCTGACCTGAAGGCGTGTCGTGGGCCTTGAGGAGCATGCAGACCTGGCTTGTCATCCAGGGTTTCTGGTTTGGGAAAACCCAGATGCATTTGTCCACAGTGCCATTGCCAGTAGGGTACTTGATGTAGGATAGTACAGTGTGTTGTGGGGTCCTGAAGTTCAAATGCATCCCATGCAGTGTGTGCAAAACAGTCCTGTAGCCAAGATGTAACAGTCTTTGTAGCTTGTTCTCGCTCTGAGGGGAGTGTGCACAGGTAGAGTAACTACAACAACAGCATTCACATTCAACTCACCACACACGTATACACGACGAATTGGCTACAACAGTTTGTTTATACCTCAGAAGTATGATATTTAGATTTGGTCCTCAAAAGGAATGGAGGTGAATAAGGAGCCTGACACCTGGGAGGAATGGAATGGACAGCAGACAACAGGGACAGTGGTTGCTAGTTTACTAGTCAGATTACTTTATAGAGGTACGACTGATGAAACGAATTGATTGATTTATTGAAAACTTAAAGAATGGGTACAATACAGTACGGCTCAAGACAAACAACTGCTAAGAGGATGCAGACCAGAAAAATACTTCCGTCTTGTTTACATCAGGGTCCTCAATTTTTCAATTTATCAAGATACTAAAGTGAAATATCCCTTTAACATACATAACTGCATTTTTGCTCTATTACATATGATCACATACATATTATTACAACATAATATTTTAACACTGCAGTTGAAAAAGTTGTCCCCACAAAACATGAGATAAATTCATAAAATCAACTTGTAGCGACGGAATGGTGCCACCTAGCGGTGTAACCCGGTCACTAGTAACCACTGCCTGTTCACCTCGGTTTGTTGTGATTATTATGTGTTGCATACGCGGTTCGCCTATTCCTTTCCCTCTTTTAATCAAATCAACGTAACACTAAAAGAGAGGCGCATTTAACCCCCCCCCCCCGTGTGCATTCAAATGTGCAGAATCAGAACAGATTAATTAGAAGACATTTTGTCTCCGTTACAGTGAAACAGAGAGCGTCTTCGCAAACATAGGCTACTGGGAAAAAAATCAAGCACCTGAGAAACAGGATCACGTGACGCAGCGACCAGACAGACGCTACAGTCCAGCTGAGGATGTTGAGTCGTTAGCCGTTAGCTGTCAAAACCCCTGGCGAGAACAAGGCACAAGCGTTCCTCTTTCGGACCAGAGACACAGGGCAACCGAGTCGGTTACACGACGACGAAGCCATGGAGAGGAAACAAGACACACCGTCGTCTTTTGTTTCCCTTCGCAGGCACCGGTTTCCGGTTAGATGTCAATGTCATATTTGTAGCTAAAGCTAGTCTGGCTAATAAGCTAACCGTTAGCTGTCTGTCTGCTGCGTTTCAAAGCCCAAGGCGAGGACACCCTACCTACCAGGTAACCGCCGTATTAGCCTCTCTGTTTACTAAAACATCACCCAGTTGTGTGTTGTCTGTCAGCTGTCTACTGTTTTGCAGGTTTTTTTCTACTGCATGACATGGTGTTGAAAACATCACATCATTTCTAACGTTATCTGAACGGCCACACAGTAACGTTAATAACCTGCTCTATCTGCACCTGACAGAATTTGTATTCGTATGTTTGTTGAAAAGAAACTGGGCAGTTTTGTTATTAGTTTACCCTCTCCCAGTCCATTGATTCCCGAATAGATTATTTTTAGAAAGTGATTGTGTCCTAATCATCGGTTTTAAATAGACGTGTGTGTGTGTGTGTGTTGTTGTTGTCATGTGTGTCATCATCATCACCTCGTTGACATCATCACCCTCCCCCCTATTTAGCCAGCCTGAGTGACAACACACTCCAGAGACAGAGGTGATACAGTCAGATGTACTCACACTGGGTTAAATGCCTTGCTTAAAGGCATTCTTCTGACAGTAGTTGTGAATAAAGGGAGAATATTACCCCCCACCCCCAAGATTTCTGCTGGCCCAAGCGTTCAAACTGGCAACCCTCTGGACACTAGCTCTCTAACCTCTAACCCTGTCTGCCACCACCCGGCCTAGTTGATGTCACTGCCATGTATTATTTACACATCTCTCTGACATGAGCTGCTGATATTCCTGTCAGAATGACATCACGTTGAACTAGCTCAGCTAGGTGAATGTTATTCCACTCTTAAGCTGGGGTGACAGTGGCTCAGGAGGTAGAGCGGTTGTCTGGTAATCAAACGGTTCCCGGTGTCCTTGAGCAAAGACACTTAACCCCCTAACTGCTCCCGATGAGCAGGTCGGCACCTTGCATGGTCGCCCCCACCGTCTGTGTGAGTGAATCGGAATCAGAATCAGAAAGGTCTTTATTGCCAAGTAGTTTACACTTACAAGGAATTTTATTTGGTCGTTTGGTGTGACATTAACAGGCAGACAATTACGGTAGAATAAAATATAAGGTAGAATGAAATAAAATGGAATATAAACTAAATTAAAATAGAAGCACAATAGAATATAATGTAATTATAAAATAAAGTAGGCCAGGGCTGTACAATTGTGCACGGTGTGGTCATGTATATGTACACTAATTAGAATACAAATAACTACAGTGGGATGGAATTAGGGCTGGGCAATTAATCGTAAAAAAATCGCGATCTCGATTCATAGACCTATGCAATCTCATTTCTAAGTTATGACGATTAAAAAAAAAAACTAATTTTAAAAAGAATATATATATAGAGATTTTTTTTTACTTTACCTTTTAAATGATTTTATTGAAAAAATAAGAATCGTGAGAATCGTGATCTCAATTCTTAGAGAGAAAAATCGTGATTCACATTTTAGCAAGAATCGCCCAGCCCTAGATGGAATATTTAACAGGGCTGTGCAATTGAGCAGTAATGTGCAAAAAGTATGAACAGTGAAGTATGAACAAGTATGAAGAGTTTTGATTGTATATAGTATATATAGTACAAATATATACAAAAATGGGTGAATGTGAGGCATTAGTTGTAAAGCGCTTTGGATAACAAATCATATTTTATTTAATTTAATTTCAAACCTTTATTTAAACTCGATGTTCTTCTTGGTCCGACAGGCGTTTGCCCTGCAGCTGGAGAGAGAGAGGAGAGGAGGAGAGAGGTTGTGGAGGTGACCGGTGTGCTCGGCTCGGACCTGAGCCTGGTGTCAGCAGGTGGGCTTTTCGTCGGACCTTCTGCTGCCGTCTGCATGCCCCCTACTACCAGCTGACTGAACACAAGGCTGAGTTTAGATGAACAAAACAGATTTAGTCTAGCCTTACTCACTGTTCAAAGTTTACAATCAATGTTTCTCAGGAAGCGGCAAAGACACTTGACCCCTAACTGCTCCTGATGAGCAGGTTGGCACCTTGCATGGTCGCCTCTGCTGTCTTGTGTGTGAATGTGTGAGAGTGAATGGGTGAATGTGAGGCATGAGTTGTAAAGCGCATTTACCTGCTCGATGTTCTTCTCGGTCCGACAGGCGTTTGCTCTGCAGCTGGAGTCAGAGAAGAGGAGGAGAAGAGAGGAGTGGAGGAGAAGAGACGAGTGCAGGTGACCAGTGTGATCGGCTGGGAACTGACCCTCTGCCTGCGGTGGAGACATGTCCTCGTCCGGCTGCTGCCGCCTGCCGGCCTCGCTGTGCCGCTACGCCGAGTCCGAGCACTCCAAGGACTCAGAGGAGTCGGACTCTACGGGCCACGCCCGGTACGTCGCCAAGGTTACGGCCAAAGATGGCCGCCCGCTCTCCACCGTGGTCAAAGCGGTGAGCTTGCAGAGGTAAGAGCTTTTGAGCTCCGGCGTCTGAGCTAAACAGGGGCGTGTACAGGTGTGGCTTTGAACACTTTTTTCATGTTCCAACTGCCAGCAGTTGGAACGAGATGCGAAGGACTCTTTAAGTAATTTGTTTGTTCTGCTTCATGTATTACATACCTTGTAATTTTATTTGGCTGTATGTTTGGTGTGTGTTTGAATTATTTCCCTTACCTCTGTGATGTGTATCGTCTTGTCTTTTTTCTATTTTATTTTATCGTCCCCTTTCCCTGTTACCCTTCGAGAGGCCCTTTGTCCTTCCACCAGGCCTTCATTGTAAATAAGAATTTGTTCTTAATCAACCTGCCTGGTTAAATAAAGGTTAAATAAAATTAACCCATTCAGTGCCAGCCACGAGATTAGTCGGGTTAACTCGCCATGCGTTGAGTGCCAAGACCCGAGAAACTCAGAGAAAATCTGGTTTTAATCGTTATTTCTTTTATTAGCAATATCCATTCATTTTTCATCCATCCAGCCTGACGTTATCATTGGGAATGGGTCTGAGCTCGAAAAGGGCAAATACCGCCGCCTATCGTCTCCCGTATGGTATTGCACATCATTGGATTGGATTGGGTGGGACTGTGCATCAGGAAAAAAACTCCGGTTCCGGGGTTTCCCTTCTCGGGCAAGCAGTAGCTGTTACCACATTCACTGGGGAGGCTGGGAGCAGCTTTCGATTATGTGTTTTGGACTATAATGTTGGATCAATAAATGTGATCAATATTTGGAATGGCGATCAGGAATTGGATTAATCCTTTTGCAGAACATTGGATGCGAGGTAAGGACTCTATGTTACCAGTCTTGGGTTAATCAGATGTATTTTTCTCCGCCGTGTGTGTGTGTGTGTGTGTGTGTGTGTGTGTGTGTGTGTGTGTGCGTGCTGACCACGGCATGGATAATCGATTTTTCGTGTGCATAAGTACACATATACTATCCTTAATCTAGCGTTTATTTGAAAACGATTCATAAATCAGCCGAAAAATTACAACGTGTTTTGTGTATTCCACTAAAGAGCTATTATCGCGGAATTTCTCTGGAATTACTAGACATCTCCAAAACTATACTCGTATTCAAAACCGTATAAACGGAAATGTACCAATGAAAAAACAATCCGTTTCGTACATGTTGACTGCAAGCAAGTCATTGATAAGCGACAGGTGTATTAGACACACAGCCATAATTTAAGATATAGTTTAAGCGTTCGCAAATTTCCCCGTCCTCCCATTGACTTCAGTGTTGGCACGCTTACCCTAATATGGTCATAAGGGCGTGGCTCTGAATGAGTTAATAAATACAAATCTTATTTTTCAGATTAAAATGCTGCCATGAGAAATTCCACCCCAAAAAGAAACATTAAACACATTTTGCAGATTTAGGCAGAACTGATTATCTCTATGTGGCCAAAGCCCTCTGCTCAGAAACAGCAGTTAAACGTGATGATATGGTAGAGCTGGACGCCTGTTACTGTTCCGCAACTGTAAGTTACTTCCTGGGTAGGCCTGATTGGCCCCGACAGGCGCGGCCACGCCCCGCGGCAGCCTCAGGACGCGCAACGAGGCTGCTGAGAGCTGTCGCGCGGAAATAGGCTGTCTATTGCCTCGCGCTGCAACGCGGAAATAGGCTGTCTATTGCCATTCTCTAAGACAAACTCTAACCTTAACCAGCTCCTTAACATCGCCTAAACTTAACCCTTTAACCTTAAGCAACTCCGAAACTATGCCTAACCTTAACCATGCCTAACCTTAACCATAAGGCATAACCAACTCCGAAAGAATATTGCCATTCTCTAAGACAAACTAACCTTAACCAGCTCCTTAACAGCGCCTAAACTTAACCCTTTAACCTTAAGCAACTCCGAAACTATGCCTAACCTTAACCTTAACCATGCCTAACCTTAACCATAAGGCATAACCAACTCCGAAAGAATATTGCCATTCTCTAAGACAAACTCTAACCTTAACCAGCTCCTTAACAGCGCCTAAACTTAACCCTTTAACCTTAAGCAACTCCGAAACTATGCCTAACCTTAACCTTAACCATGCCTAACCTTAACCATAAGGCATAACCAACTCCGAAAGAATATTGCCATTCTCTAAGACAAACTCTAACCTTAACCAGCTCCTTAACAGCGCCTAAACTTAACCCTTTAACCTTAAGCAACTCCGAAACTATGCCTAACCTTAACCATGCCTAACCTTAAAGGATAACTCCACTATTTTGGGAAATTAGCTTATTTAACATCTTCCCTGGAGTTAGACAAGAAGATGCATACCTTTTTTGTCTCTGTGCGTGCATTTTAGCTTTGGGAATAGATGCTCCGTTAGCATAGCTTAGCTTCATCACTGGAAGTGAGGCAGGACAGTAGCCTTACAGTGCCTTACAGTGTATTGCAAGGTCTGACATTGACCAAACTTGATATGCATGACCTTGGTGGGCTCTAGGTCAACTCCTGAAAAGGGGGTCAATGTCAGACCTTGCAATCAAAAGTTAGGGGCGCACTGAAATTATGGCAAGGGTTATTAGCCCCCTAACTTTTGATTGCAAAGTCTGACATTGACCCCCTTTTCAGGAGTTGACCTAGAGCCCACCAAGGTCATGCATATCAAGTTTGGTCAATGTCAGACCTTGCAATACACTGTAAGGCACTGTAAGGCTACTGTCCTGCCTCACTTCCAGTGATGAAGCTAAGCTATGCTAACGGAGCATCTATTCCCAAAGCTAAAATGCACGCACAGAGACAAAAAAGGTTGCATCTTCTTGTCTAACTCCAGGGAAGATGTTAAATAAGCTAATTTCCCAAAATAGTGGAGTTATCCTTTAACCATAAGGCATAACCAACTCCGAAAGAATATTGCCATTCTCTAAGACAAACTCTAACCTTAACCAGCTCCTTAACAGCGCCTAAACTTAACCTTTCTAACCATAACCAACTCCGAAACAATGCCTAACCTTAACCAACTCCGAAACAATGCTTAAAGTTAACATGCCTAAACTTAACGGCGAACGAATGCACGTTAAAAAAAAAAAAAAAATTAAGGGAATCGAACTTGCCAGCAACGGACGGTAGGATCCACACCAATGCAGCGCTGCCAATTGAGCTATTTCTGGATAGTGAAAAAGGGCGTATTACTGCTACATAATCTACATAATGCTGCCGCGGAGCGTGCCGCGCGGCAGAGAAAGTTGCGCGTCCTGAGGCTGCCGCGGGGCGTGGCCGCGCCTGTCACGTGCCTGTCGGGGCCAATCAGGCCTACCCCGGAAGTAACTTACAGTTGCGGAACAGTAACAGGCGAGCTGGACGTCATCATGACACAATTTACAAGAACTAGAATGAGCAGGTCATTTGAATTAGCTGATACCTCGATCCTCGCTCTGTCTCGTTTTCTCTCTCTCTCTCTCTCGCTCTCTCGCTCTGTCTCTCAATTAAATTCAAAGGGGCTTTATTGACATGGGAAACATCCGTTTACATTGCCAAAGCCAGTGTTAAAACAAAGCAAAACAATCAAAAATAAATCAGTACAGGTAGTGCAGGAATATGTGTTATTGACAGTCTTTATGGTGGTTGTATTCCGTTGGATGTCCTTTTCTTGTCACAGCAGCTCACAAATCTTGCTGTTGTGTTTGCACATTGTTGTATTTCACCTAGGGGTGCACCGATATATCGGTCGGGTATCGGTATCGGCCGATAAGTGCCTTGTTGACTGCTATCGGCCTATCGCCTGTGCCGATAGCAGTCGCCGATAAATACCCATAAATTTGTGTAGCGTCAAAAGGCAAAAAAAAAAAAGTTCACTCGCGACCTACCTGCACAACGCCCGCCGTCCCCCACACACACACACAAGCTACTGCATCAAAGTAACTACTTATGATTAACAAGGCATTCGTTTTGTGGCATTAACGTTATATAGTTAGTGTTACACAGACAATAACATCAGCATATTATTATTACCCATAGCAGCAAGGCATTACTCCGAGTCCGTTCATTAGCTACCGGGAGATGCAAGACTAACGTTACTGGTGAAAATGTGATTTGCGTTGGAATACTCCTTTGCCAACTTGCTGTACTTTGCTTGCAGGTCTGCAGCCATTATTGCTGCATTATGAATAGCCCCAACTTTAGCCAAGGTAACGTTATGGCTAAACCTTTAACAATAGTTAACGCTAGCTTTCGGTTAGCTGTTCAATGCTATTAATAACACAACTCCCCGTCAACACCCTCTCTCGGGAAGATGGCATTTAAGAAAGTATCTGCTGTTAAAATGACACAAACATTAGTTTTGTGGCATTAACGTTATATAGTTAGTGTTACACGTTCAATAACAAGCATATTATTTACCCGAAGATAGCAGTAAACAAGGCATTACTCCGTTAGTCCGTTCATAGCTCGGTTCCATTCCGTTGCTCATTCCGTACCCAACTACACATTCTGCAATCTGTTAATAAAGTTTTCAACCAGACAAATGTATAGAAAGGCTTTGTTTTATTATAACATTTGTTGCAGTAAAATCATTATGTCTCATTTGGTCATGCTGTGGAGCGCCGGTCGGCGGGCCGGGCAGCTAACGTAGCTACGTTAAGTGTGTTCTGCTCTCGCAAACAGAACAATGGCGGCATGCCCGAAAGTAGAAAATGAATAAACGCTTGCCGATTGGTGGTAAGGACAGCAGGAGGTGGGTGCTAGCGGTGTGGCGTAATTGGCCGAATCGACTGTCAATCAAAATGGTTCCATTGCATTGGTTGAAAGCTCTGGTTGAGAGACTAGTATCCCGCTGCAGGCCGCCAGAATGGTTCCATTGCATTGTGTTACAAAGGGTCAGATTAAACCGAATATATATATTTATTACTTGAGATATATTGTATAATATTTGTATACCGTCTGATATCCCTTGTATATTCTTTGTACATATACACGGAATATCCCTTTACCTAGGTACAGGCCAGACCATAATATTCGTTCTCCTATTGGACAGCGACCCCCTAGGCGCCAACGGCCATACCCCCAATGTCGAGTTCAAAGCCACCGCTAAGACATGTCTCAACATGCCCAGGTTTGCGCAGTAATACGAGACAGAACTGAGGTTGACACTAGATTATTCACCTTACGTATAAATACGGCGCAGGTGGATACAGCAGTTAGTTATCCTAAAACGAGTTGAAGCCTTCACCACGATACAACGTGCTGTGAAGTGGGCCCTTTTTGCCCCTAAATAGAGCCTTGAGAACCGCGTGCGAATTGATAGCTAAAGTGTCAGAGTTTAACGCTGTATCGTCGAGTTCGACTTATTCTATTGTAAAGTAATAGTCTATTATGTATAGTGTATCGTGCGGCTACCGTTCTACAGTGACCAGCATTACCACCGGTTCGTCGTACCGAGCTAGTGCACCTATCCAGGCTGGGCGGCCTAACCTCGTGCCGCCATCCGAGGAGTCCTAGACGAGAACCGTGTGGATATGTACACCGGAGAACCTACACCGACGAATGCAGAGCCTTTTCCGGCTGGATTATATTGCTTTGGTACTGTGGCTGCTGGAGCAGAGAACCGTCTACCCCACTGCTGTGTGGGATCTGCCCTGTGAGGAGCACCGTCAAGCCCGCCTCTAGGACCCACAGAGGCTGGCTAGCTTTCATCCATGCTGCCATGCATACCGGAGTATAGCTGTTGCTTTGTCTACGGACCAAAGGATTATTGCACCGTCTCCTGTATCTGGAGTCTCTTTATTCCTCGTTGATCCAGACTTTTGCTCCCGACAATTCCTCTCCCCTGCTGGCTTACAACCGGAGGGAACCCCCTTAGTATCTCCAGCGGACTACGAGTGTGCCTTATATAATTCTTATGCTACAGGTGGTATTAATTATACCCATCTTAATATGCTCATGGACTTACGCTCTTGACCTACTTAAGTGTTCTTCGCCATATAAGCGCGACTCATAATTCTCAATATTGTAACCTACTATTGCTGCTCTGCTAATAAATACTTCTAAATATGACTTTCTTTGTTAAGCCGTATTATTGTGTGGGTGTTCACCATATATACCGTGTACTGTATGGCCAGTAATTAAAGTACATAACTAAGTAGTGGTTTAATGATACCATACTCTCAATACAGTCAGGGAATTGTACCCCTCAGTTACACATTGGTTGAAAGCTCTGGTTGAGAAAATAGTATCCCTCTGCAGGCCGCCAGACGATACTGGGAGAGAGATAGTGATACCATAAACATATTTCTTGATGTTTCCTTTTTTTAAGTAAGTAAAGAGGCCTACAAATACAAACATACACATACAAATATACAGTAGTTTCATTAAAAAATAATTAAAAAGAAAAAAGAAAAAAAAGAAAAAATAAAAAAAAATTACAAATACTTATATACAAATATCGGTATCGGCCGATAGTGTTAGTTGAACAATCGGTATCGGCGGCCAATTTTCATATCGGTGCATCCCTAATTTCACCCAGTAGGTAAATATGGGAGTTATTTGCCATATTTTCAAAGTCTCTTTGGGTGTCTTCACATGTCTCTGATGTCTTGGTATAGCGGGCAGGTTGTTAGGAAGTGTAGCTCTGTTTCCACCTCTTCATGTGTGCAGTGGGTGCACAGTAGGGCTGACCTTAGAATTTTGTTTGGAATTCGAAGCTTTGGGGCCGAGATTCGATTTTAATTCGAAGCTTCGAGATAAAATATATATATTATAAATAAAATAAAAAATTGTGGGACTTGTACAGCACTTTGTTCAACTTTGTCAGTGCTGTAAAGTTGAAACCTTTTTAAATCTTAGACAAACAAAACACTTGGTTTTAGGGGTGGACGGTATGGTCTAAAATTTATATCACGGTATAATTTGAAGCATAGACGGTAACGGTATATATCACGGTATCAGTGTTTCCGTTAGATTTTTTTTTTGCCTGATAGGCAGGCTATATAAAGAATGACATCCTCAAGGCATGTAGATTTATAATATTTTAACTTAAAACTAGGCTACTTTTGCGTATACAGTCATTATATTCCAAATAAAATAAGTCCAGAGTCGAGACTCCGTGCTGCTTCCAACGAATCCCAATAGTATGCAACTGCAGAGCCGCAGTGTAGGGGCGCTTTCAGGTCCGGTCACAGGCCCGGCTCAACAGCGCCCCCCCACCCAACGGCTGAATTGCCAATGGCTGAATTGGAGTACTGCACTGTGCCGGTACAGATGGGTGGGTAATGGTGGATTCTGCGGCTCTGCAGCTGCATATGCTTCTCGCAAAATCCAGGATCCAGCTCGCGCTGCCCAGCCGTCAGAACACTACACATATCATAATGTTCACAGCAAACGGTAGTTGATCACCAGGTATGTTTTATTAACGTAGAATAATTCATATAAGAAAAACGATAGGGAAATCTCTTACCTTTCTCCACTGGTTAAAAATGTCAGGAACTGAAATTGAAACTTGCTGTGCGCCGCGGTAATATGTGTTTATTATGAAATGACAATTGCGTGTTGACACGCCCACTGCGCGAAGCCTCCTAAATAACCTTTTCCAGTTTGCACATATCTATTATCTATGACTAATTCTATCTATTTTTAGGGGCAAATGCGAGTGAAATAGTCGCGCTGTGGTTACATGACGTCATTGCTATTTTAGAGCTGCTCTACCGGTTACAAGGTATAGTCAAAATCCATACCGTAGAGCAAATTCATACCGTTTATACCGTATACCGTTTATACCGTCCACCCCTACTTTGCTTTCATGAAATATTGTAAGCCGTCATTTGAGGCTTTATAAAAGCAGCACAATGAACACAAATCTGTCAGTGCTGAGTCCGACCTCATCTTAAATAACAAACAACATTGCTTGTTGTAGTTAACACATTAACTGCCACGCTTCTATCCATCAATGTATGATCACTGCCACCAGTCTAAGCCTATGGAGATGTTCACCTTCTTTGCAGGGCTATAACTTTTTAAATTGTATTGCTAAATTGACATTACTATGGCCCATTCAACATCGATTAGCTATCGTTCAGGATGTAGGAACGTTATACTTTTTCATTCATATATTCATACGAAAATTCCGTCTAGAATATAAGTATGTTTTTATCGTTTTCTGCAGTAATTCCTAGAACGCTAGTTATAGGCCTAAACGCATAATATAGATTATCGATTGCAGTTTATTTGCGATACACGCTATATAAAAAAAATTCCAACTGAATACGATCCTAAACGTTATGACTCATCATGCGCGGATGAAAGGGGGGGGGGGTCGTTTATAATTCCGTGATCGTCAGTAAATTATGTAGTATGGGTGATATATTGATCAGAGCGGTTTGCATTAATAATAATAAACAATCACGCTGAAAGTAACGTTACTGTCCTCTTACCGTTCGCCGATGAGACTGGAGGAAAAAGATCCCACTTATTTGACGTCGATCGACTAGATCCATTTACGGTTTGTATGGCGCAATAAACGCCCAAATCATATCGATTATTGAGTTATGGCAGCGATCCATATACACGGATGTGTGTCTAGAGTCCCGCAACAATATGTGACTGCCGGACGCATTTCCCAGATGCACAGAGATCACCAGAGATCCATTTCCGGTTGTAACTCGCCCGATCATCCACCAGGTGGCGGTATTGAAGCGTTGCACGGTTGTGCCGAGTCCCACTGTCTCAGCCGAGGCTGGGTGAGGGAATTATGAATACCATGGCGAAAAAATGAAATATGATCTCTAACATTGTACGCCGTGGATTGGCGGAATTCGCATGACCTTGAAACCCGTCGTGCAACGTGATTGGCGGTGAATGTATTAACAAAGAGAGGCAGAGTTGATAGCTAGGCTGTGCTCCCTGAGTCTGTACCTACTACCTAGTCAAGGATCTCCTTAGTTTTGGATCAGTCACAGTGCTCAGGTATTCTGCCACTGTGTACTCTGTTTAGGGCCAAATAGCATTCGAATTTGCTCTGGTTTTGGGTTGATTCTTTCTAATGTGTCGGATAGTTTTCTTTTTGTTTTCTTATAATTGTTTTAGTCCAGTGTGTTTTCTGTCTGGTGGCTCTGCTTGTGTTTGTGAGCAGTCCCAGAACCAACTGACTGAGCGGGCATCTCTCTAGTCTAGGGCCTAAAAAAAATAATGGTTTGTTTCCGGTTGCCGACCGACCCTGCCGATTTAGAAATCTTAGTCAAACTTTTAGTATTATGGATATTAAACATGCTGGCAGAGTACATGCATCCATGTTGTTGTGAACATTTTAATTAAATAAAGAAATTCCCTATCCATAGTCGCCGTGGGAAAGAATAAAAAAAATTAAATAAAAAATTCCCTACCTACCCATGGCCTTAACTGACAACCAACAGGAAACAAACAATATTGTTTGTTATGCCTAGGGTGTCTCTGTAGGTGAGGGCTTTGTTATGGAGTGTGTCTGGGTCACTTTCTTTTAGGTGATTATCAAATGTAAATGCTTTCTTTTGAATTTTGATGATTAGTGGATCTTCCTAGTTCTGCTCTGCATGCATTATTTGGTGTTTTCCATTGGGTGCGGAGAATGGATTTGCAAAATTCTGCATGCAGAGTCTCAGGCCCTGTCCACACGAGCGCTGGATTTAATATAACCATGATTGTATGTGCGCAGTTGCACTGTTCGGCCACACACAACCGGGGATTTGCTACACTGCAACCGTGGTCTTGAAAACCGGAGTCCAGGGTGAAGTTTTGCGGTTTTGCAGTTGCGTGTGGGCATAGCAACCAAGGTTATTCCCAGTGTTTACAGCAGAGCTGTCGCAATTATTTCCCATGTTCACGGCAGACTGTCAAACAATAGCAAGTTAGCAACCGAGCGCGGGGTAGAGAGATTAGAGCAGAGCCAGCTACACCAGTGTTTACAGCAGAGCTGTCCCAAGTAGCGTTATATGAAAATGATTGTAACAAACTTTTGTTCGAAACGTATCGTCTGTGTTGAAGAGTGTTGTGATCGACTAATGTCTGTTGTCGCATTCCTGACCTGATGCTCAGAGTAAACATGTAGCTGCGGCTAAACTAAACTCATGTGTTGTCAAGTTATTGTTATAAGGAACCCAGTCCAGACTGCATCCCCTTAACAATTGTTTGTATTGAGACGTATTGTATTGTACCCATTCTGCAATGTGTTAAATAACGTTTGCATCCATTCATAGCGGTAACGTTACCACATTACGTTAGCATTTAAGCTATATACTATACATAGATATAGCCATTCACATTAGCATGTAGCTAACAACACCGGCGGTCTTTTGTGAGACTAAACTATCCGCTCTTGGTGGTAAATTGTGTTGCTGATGGTTTTGTTTCATCAACAAATGAGAGGCAGAACACACAGTGAATGTATCCGTTTGTTTATTGCACTTTTATTGCAGTTTCTTTCTTTGCTGAAAATATATGTTCCGTTGGCAAAATGATGGCTATGGTGTTTCTAAACAGGAAGTTTAGTGAGCGTTCAACCTTTTCTGATTGGTTGAAATGGCCTTCATGTCTGAACAACATCGCCGCCTACTGTTTTGGCATTGTACTACATGTATCGGTTGCTGGTTTTTCGGGCCGCCGTGGGTACGCAATTATATGCGGTTGTTCACCTGTGTGGACAGGTTTATTTTTTTCAAACTTCGGTTACATTAAATCCAGCGCTCGTGTGGACAGGGCCTCAGTTTGGTGTTTGTCCTATTTTGTGAAATCTTGGTTTGCAAGTAATAATAATAATAATAATAACTTTATTTGTATAGCACTTTTCATACAGAGGTTGCAGTTCAAAGTGCTTCACAACAGTAAAAAATACAGGCATAAGCGAGCATAAAAAGATAGACAGGTAGAATCACAGTGTTTCACATTAGGATCTAGCATCCCAATAGGCTCTCCGCTTACAGTTTTCAGTAACACAAATAGTAAAAATAGTTTAAAATGATTCAGTTTAAAAATAGTCAAAAAATTATAAAATAGAACGGACATAAAAAATACAGGCATGAGCGAGCATAGCAAGATATGGCAAATCACAGTGTTTCACATTAGGATCTAGCATCCTAATAGGCTCTCTATTCAGTAATACTCCTGTAATTCCCAACATACTTCACAGTACATATTGCTGTAACTTTAGTGATATTAGATCACAGGGACACAAACCCACACTGTAACTTTAGTGATACTAGATCACAGGGACTCGAACCCACACTGTAACTTTAGTGATACTAGATCACAGGGACTCGAACCCACACTGTAACTTTAGTGATACTAGATCACAGGGACTCGAACCCACACTGTAACTTTAGTGATACTAGATCACAGGGACTCGAACCCACACTTTAACTTTAGTGATACTAGATCACAGGGACTCGAACCCACACTGTAACTTTAGTGATACTAGATCACAGGGACTCGAACCCACACTGTAACTTTAGTGATATTAGATCACAGGGACTCGAACCCATACTAAATAGTGGGACCTATTGCATGAACAAATAATCAGTGTTTCACATTTGGATCTAGCAAATAATAAAAATAGTTTAAAATGATTCAGTTTAAAAATAGTCATCAGTAAGAAGTAAAAAGTGCAATAACCGACACATGAATTTGATAGGCAGTGTATAAGAGTAGGCAGGGTAAGAATAGTGCAGGTAAATACAAGTTGTGTCAGGATATCCCTGATGTTTCCTCTTGCCACTAGGTGGTAGCAGATATCTATCAGTGAAATGCCTGAGCAAAGAGATAGGTTTTAAGCTGTCTTTTAAAGATGTCTAGCGAGTTGGCTTCCCTGATGTTTTGGGGTAGTTTGTTCCATAGTTTTGGGGCATAGTTGATAAAGGCTGCATTACCGATCCTCTTTTGACTGCTTCTGGGAGCCTCTAGTAGTCCAGCAGCTGATGATCGCAGTGTTCTTGCTGGTGTGTAATTTATTAGAGTGTTGGCGATGTAGCTAGGTCCCTGTCCATTTAGAGCTTTGTATGTAAGGAGAAGGACCTTAAAGTCAATTCTAAATGTTACAGGAAGCCAGTGTAAAGCAGCTAAGACTGGACTAATGTGCTCTCTCCTTTTGGTTCTAGTTAGCAGTCGGGCTGCAGAGTTTTGGATTAGCTGAAGCCTCTCTGTGGTTTTCTTAGGGAGACCTGTGAAAAGTGCATTACAGTAGTCTAACCGGCTAGATATGAATGCATGAATTAGCTTCTCAGCATCGTTCTGATTAATAAATGGTCGTACTTTTGCTATATTTCTGAGATGGAAGAACGATGTTTTCGTCACTTTGCTAATATGAGAATTGAAGTTCAGTTCTGAATCTATGATAACCCCAAGACTAGTGACCTCAGATTTGATCCAAGGGGTTAGTCCCCCCAGGTTCTTTATTAATGTTTCTTTTTTAGTTTTGGAGCCGATAATTAGAATTTCAGTTTTGTTCTCGTTTAGTTTCAGGAAGTTCTTACTCATCCATTTATTTATTGCCAGTAAGCAGTCTGTAATGGAGCTAATCGCTGTATCATTTGGTTCAGCAGATATGTACAGTTGTGTATCATCCGCATAGCTATGGAAATCTACATTATGTTCTCTGATGATATCACCCAGCGGTAACATGTAAAGGGAGAAGAGTAAAGGACCTAAGCAACTCCCTTGTGCAACTCCATAGTTGTTGTCGTATATATCAGACATGTGATCTCCTAGTTTAACATAGAATTTCCTCCCTCTGATGTATGTTTTAAACCAGCCCAGCACATGTTCTGAGAAACCGACATGGTTTTCAAGACGATCGATTAGAATATCGTGATCGATTGTATCAAATGCTGCACTGAGATCTAACAGGATAAGGATGGAGATCTTATTCTCGTCAGAGTTTAGTCTGAGGTCACTGATTATTTTGGTGAGGGCACTTTCAGTGCTATGATATTTTCTGAATCCTGACTGAAATTCTTCTAAGATGTTGTTTTCTTCAAGAAAGGAATTTATTTGAACTGAAACTATCTTTTCAAGTACTTTACTAATGAATGGTAGGTTGGATATTGGACGATAATTTGCCATTTCATTACTATCCAAGTTAGGTTTTTTTAGTAATGGCTTTACAACTGCTGTTTTAAAGGCATCCGGGAAAATACCAGTCCTAAGGGAAGTGTTTATGATATCTAGCACAGGGCTTGAAACACTATTAAATACCCGTTTGAAGAAAGCTGTAGGTATAGGGTCAATGTCTGAGGTGGAGGAGTTACATTCTGAGACAGTTTTGCAGAGTACATCTAATGTGATGCATGTGAAACTTCTCATGGTTACATTGCACGGTTTGCCGCAATCAGCTTTATTTCCATCATGAGTAATGCTGGCCCTGATCAAGGTTATTTTGTTGTTAAAGAATAGTGCAAGTTCTTCACACTTAACCGTTGATGACTGAGGAGGTGTAGGGGCAGTGTTGAGTAGTACATTAATAGTGGAAAAGAGGATTCTGGAGTTTCCAGCATTTTCTGTAATGATTTTAGAGAAGTAATCTTTCCTTGCTAAGCGGATGGTTTTATTATAAGCAGTTAAAGCATCTTTGTATATATCACAGCATATGGTGGTTTTTGTTTTTCTCCATTTTCGCTCCGCTGCACGACATTTCCTTTTTTCTTCGTTGACCGTATTATAGTTTAACCAGGGCGAGGCTCTAGTTTTCTTCTTTTTCGTTTTTAATGGGGCGACAGAATTTAATATAGATGACATTGCATCATTGAGATTTTCTACCATTTCATTTAGAGAGCTGTCATGATTGTGTGGTTCATGTAGTCTGATAAGATCAATGAACTTTGATTCAGCTTTGTCGTTTAGGAGCCTCTTTTTAACTATGATTTCTTTTTTTGTTTTAGTAAGGGTTATTTGAGTATCAAAAAATATACAGTGATGGTCGGAGAGAGGTAATTCAGTTATTGAGATATTTGTTATGCTTAGCCCAGGTGTTGTTATAACTAAGTCTAGTGTATTCCCAAGCATGTGAGTTGCATTTGTTATATGCTGTATTAGGTCAAAGCTATCCAGTAGATTTTTTAGTTCTATAGTTTTGGAGTCTGTTTTCTTATTAAAATGGATGTTCAAGTTTCCATTTAGGATTAAGTGGGCCCCAGACCTCGCAACCATGCAGGGAAATGGGTTCTATGACTGAGTCTAATATTTTGAGCCATATTTGAATTGGGATGTCTAGCTTGATGTTCCTTTTGATAGCATAAAAAGCCCTCTTGCTTTGTCTCTCAGGTCGTTCACAACTTGGTTGAAGTTCCCTGTAGCACTGATGTTTAGGCCGAGATGGGTGTAATTTTTTGTGTGTTCTAGGGCTATTGTGTCTCGGAGGAATTTGTGTTTGTCTCTCTCTCTCTCTCTCTCTTTCTGTCTCTCTCTCTCTAACCAGAAGTAAAAGCTCAGCCCCTCCCCTTCTTGTCTGACACCCACCCCTTTTTTGGCCTCAATGTAGTGGCCTGTGAGCGTGAATACTTTCGGCAAGCAACAAGCCCTTCCGTGTTGCTCTGATTGGCCGAGCGCGCGCATGAGCCGCGACAAGCCCCTCAGCCAGGCAGGAATACTAAACTCCGCTTAACGCAATTTATACAAATGGAAGTATTGATTTTGCCGTAACGACTCATTAAAAAAAGATACCGTTAACTGGACTATGTTGTTTCTTTACACATATGTTGGATTATGTAATTGGTTTGTCATGACAAACCAATAAAAAATCGCGAATTAACCGGTGGCTACAACAACACACAGTAACTACATGCATCATTGTTTACAATGAACGGTGGGGCTAATCGAAAGGACTGGACACGGACAAGTTAAACAGCAATCAATTAATTTATATATTACAGTCCGGTTCTGTGTTTGTTTGTGTCTGTAGATTGTTGGTGAACAACTAACTTTAGGTTCGTTTAACTTGTCCGTGTCCAGTCCTTTCGATTAGCCCCACCGTTCATTGTAAACAATGATGCATGTAGTTACTGTGTGTTGTTGTAGCCACCGGTTAATTCGCGATTTTCTATTGGTTTATCATGACAAACCAATTACATAATCCAACATATGTGTAAAGAAACAACATATTCCAGTTAACGGTATATTTTTTTAATGATTCGTTACGGCGAAATCAATACTTCCATTTGTATAAATTGCGTTAAGCGGAGCTTAGTATTCCTGCCTGGCTGAGGGGCTTGTCGCGGCTCATGCGCGCGCTCGGCCAATCGGAGCAACGCGGAAGGGCTTGTTGCTTGCCGAAAGTATTCACGCGGCCTGCGAAGTAGTTTAGGACTACAGTATATCTCTGTATCTCTGTAGAGCTGGAGCTCAGTAGTTTAGGACTGTATCTCTGTAGAGCTGGAGCTCAGTAGTTTAGGACTATATCTCTGTGAAGCTGGAGCTATCTGCCACGAGGGCTCTGGAGGAAAGACCCTGCTCTAACAACATGTTTTCTAACCTCCTCAGCGACGTGGGCATGTGTCGTATCTGCCACGAGGGCTCTGGAGGAAAGACCCTACTCTAACAACATGTTTTCTAACCTCCTCAGCGACGTGGGCATGTGTCGTATCTGCCACGAGGGCTCCGGAGGCGAGGCCCTGCTCTCCCCCTGCGGCTGCACCGGCACGCTGGGCAAGGTGCACAAGAGCTGCCTGGAGAAGTGGCTCTCGTCCTCCAACACCAGCTACTGTGAGCTCTGCCACACTGAGTTCACCACCGAGCGGCGGCCGCAGCCCCTCACACAGGTCAGAGTCCAGAGAGAAATACATTTACACCATCTACACCAGGGGTTCTCAACCTTTCTGCTGCCAAGGCACCCCTGTGTTCAATAAAATATTCCAGGGCACCCCTACATACGATAAAGACTTTTCCGGTCCTGTCATTTTTGCTACAATGATGACAAAAGTGCTTGCTTTCAAAATAATGTTTATTTAAGAAACCGGGAAACACATTTGTGTGTATATGCCTATATAATGCATTATTAACAGGTGTTTCAGGTCTAAATGGCTTAGTACTGTTGACATTACACTGCTTGTAGTAGTCAATCAAATAGCATATTTCTTTAAATAAAATTACAGAAGATTATCACTAAAGTGCTATCTGTTGCAGCTGCACACTTTTCCATAAAAATAGCATATTTGGATAAGTGTGACCATTTCTCAAACTGAATCATGTATTTTTTTTAAATACAGAAAAGGATCACTAAAGTGCTATCTGTTGCAGCTGCACTGTTCTCCATAAAAATAGCATATTTGGATAAGTTTGACCATTTCTCAAAAACAGAAAATCATGTATTTTTTTTAAATACAGAAAAGGATCACCAAGTTACCATTTCTCAAAAAATATAAATAAATACAGAAAATAAGCACTCGTTCACTCAGTGGACATTTCTAGCTCAATGTGAGGTCTGCTGCTGCTGGCTAATAATACGGTCAATACGTGGGGAGATCTTTGACAAGGCAACACGCATGTCATCCTCAAGGCTCAACTTGGCCCTATATTTTGTTTTCAGAGCTGTCATGGATGAAAAGCCAGCTTCACAGATATGTGGTGCTGAATGGTATCAACACCTTAACTTCTGCATCATGAGATACTTGGTACTCAGCACCACACTCTGAAACTAGCTCTCCAGGTGGTATCAGATGAGATTTCAATGAGTTCTTCCAAGAGTTTGGATGGAGATGCGTCTGGAAGCTTTGTCTCTCAATGTTGTCTGTAAAGTTTTTTTTTATCCAAAGTAACTTGGTGGTCCTTTTCTGTGTTTTATTAAATAATGATTTTCAGATTTTGAGAAATGGTCAAACTTATCCAAATATGGTATTTTCATGGAAAACAGTGCAGCTGCAACAGATAGCACTTTAGTGATAATTTTCTGTAATCCAAAAAGAATAAAAAAAAAAAAATCTTTTAAATCTCAAGGCACCCCTGGCAGCCCTCTGCGGCACCCCTGTTGAGAACCGCTGATCTACACCATCTATCCATCACCATCAATTCTTAATATCCAAAGATTGATATATATATAATTTTTTTTTATTCATTCAACATTTATTTAAACTCCAGAGGTTTCCCTAATTTACAGTGACGTTGAGATTACAACTAAAATAGATGGAATAACATGAAGAGAAAAACAATTAATGATACAAATCGGCACGATACAATCAAGTTATAATAATATAAAAACAATTAATCGGCATGATGCAATCAAGTTATAATAATATAAAAACAAGTAATCAGCACGATGCAATCAAGTTATAATAATATAAAAACAAGTAATCAGCACGATGCAATCAAGTTATAATAATATAAAAACAAGTAATCAGCACGATACAATCAAGTTATAATAATATAAAAACAATTAATCAGCACGATACAATCAAGTTATAATATAAAAACAAGTATAATCAGCACGATACAATCAAGTTATAATAAAAATAAAAACAAGTAATCAGCACGATACAATCAAGTTATAATAAAATAAAAACAAGTAATCAGCACGATAACAATCAAGTTATAATAATATAAAAACAAGTAATCTGCATGATACAATCAAGTTATAATAATATAAAAACAAGTAATCTGCATGATACAATCAAGTTATAATAATATAAAAACAAGTAATCTGCATGATACAATCAAGTTATAATAATATAAAAACAAGTAATCTGCATGATACAATCAAGTTATAATAATATAATGGCGAGGACTTGACATGGACCACACACATTGACAGTGTTGTGAAGAAGGCACGACAACGCCTCTACTTCCTCAGGCGCCTAAGGAAGTTCCAAGTCAGTCAGAAGATCCTTAGGAACTTCTACTCATGTACAATAGAGAGCATCCTGACCGGCAACATCACCTCCTGGTTTGGGAATAGCACTGCACAAGACCGTAGCAGACTACAAAGAGTGACACGTTCAGCCGAACGCACAATTGGAGGGGGGCTTCCCACCCTCCAGAACATTTACAACAAGCGGTGCAAGGGGAAGGCTAAGAGAATTATTAAGGACTCGAGCCACCCGAACAACTGCCTCTTTGAACTGCTGCGGTCAGGCAAGCGATACCGGAGTCTTAAGGCGAGCACAGAAAGACTCAGAAGAAGCTTCTATCCCCAGGCCATCAGGCTGCTAAACGAACAATAAACACTATGCAACAACCATCAAATGCACACAGCACACACACCCACACGCACACACTCACTCAAACAAACAACACACTGCAGCACCCACTCTCCACACTTTAGATCACACAAACACACTTTACACTTTATATTTATTGATAAAGGATTTGCACTACAACTCGTACACCTACTGTGAATTGTACCTAAATTGCACCTCGTCCCATTTCTGCCTTGCACTATATAGTATTGTATATTAGTACACTGCACAGTATTGTATATTGTATGGTAACTACGTCTATTCTGCATCGAACATTGTACATATGTCTAAACTGAACACTGTGACCTCATTTTTTTACTTCTAATTTTACTATGTTATTTTATTTCATACTTATCTTGTCTTGCACAGTCTCTGGAGCGTAACAGTAAGAAGCATTTTGTATAAAAGTATTCTGTACTTCTGTATGACAAATATTAAAGAAACTTGAACTTGAAAAACAAGTAATCTGCATGATACAATCGAGTTATAATAATGTAAAAACAAGTAATCTGCACGATACAATCAAGTTATTATAAGATAAAAACAATTAATCGCAGCACAATAAAAACAAGATAAAATAAGATACAAACAAGTAATCACAGCACAATAAAAACAAGATAAGATTAGATAAAACAAGTAATCACACCACAATAAAAACAAGATAAACACAATACTGCCACCCTTTTCCATCCTACCACCGGAACCACCCCCTACTGCCCCAGTTCAACCACTCTCCACCCAAGACCCCCCCCCCCCCCCCCCCCCCTACTGCCATCAGTATTTCTTGCTCGCCTCCCGTTCTGCATGTGTTTCTGAGTTCCTGCTGATCTATGACGACTCACTTGATCAAATGACGTCTTTTCACAACAACGACATCAAGGCCAGTTGAACCAGAATAGAACTGAGACCTTGTGACCTCGAAATACAATCTGGTAAATAATATGACGCCGTATCGAGACCCCACAGATTTAAAACGCATAACATGTTTGTCTCGTCGATGTTTATTGTATGACGGAGTGCAATTATCAAATAAGTGAAATCGAAAACCATTCTTCAGTCAAAGTTCACCATTCTGTCTGCTTGACCATGTTGGGGGGGGGGGGGGGGGTCAGGTGAATTAAGAACAGGTAAAATAAAAGAGAGTCGATACATACATCACAGAGGTAAGGGAAATAATTAAAACACACAAACAACCAAATACAATGACATGGTATGTAATACATGAAGCAGAACAGAAGATGACAGTCCTTAAAAGTAGTGGTAGTGAGAGGATCCTATACATCAGACCAGCGATACGCCATTCACACTGAATTCTGATTGCCACGCCCTTTTTTGGGGGGGGGGGGGGGGGGTGGACAACTCCAGGAATGAGATGCCGTTTGTTCATAAACTACAACTTCTGGACAAAACACTGGTATATAAATCACACCAAAGACTATCAAGGCCCAGAAATAGTCATTGCAAGATAAGATAAGATTACATATTCCTTTATTGATCCCTTGGGGAAATTTGGGCATCATAGCAGCATGAGGGAGGGGGAAGGCAGGGCTCTACGCTAACCTTTTTCCCAAGGAGCACAATTAAATTAAATTAAACAATTTAGGAGCACACAAAAACATTTAGGAGCACACAAAAATATTTAGGAGCACAGTGAAAATATTTCAAGTAACAGAGTTTATTTAATTTTTTCAAAAATAAATGTATATTTGTACTGTGCGTGCATGTGCAAACGGGAACGGGACACACATCTGTGCAATAGCACATACCACCAAAGTCACTGGCCCACTGTGTGTGTGTATCTGCGCGTGCAAACGGGAATGGGACACAGACATTTGAACTATTAAGTGATTAATGCCTACTGTGGCAAAGTTGTAGCCAACAACTAGGCCTAATAAAAAAGGCAGTGACATTGAACAAAAAGGAGACACTGGCATTACCACCAGGGCCATCAGTAGAGGGGACTGTAAAGTGCCTTTTCGGTATACTACCTTTGCTAAAACTGTGTTCTCTGTTAAAGGTGGTAACTACTGGAATAGCCTACCAGTTGTGATTAGAGAGTGCCCCACATACTCCATGTTCAAGACTCATCTTAAACTGCATATTAAGGCAAACCAGAACTGTGATCATTTTTAATCTGATTTAGTTTATGTAACTTGTTTCTTGTTTTTATTGTTGTTTTTATCATTGATTGTCACAATGCTTTTACCCTAAGCAGGCTATTTATTTATTGAACAAGTTTTGCTGTCTCCTGGTGTAAATTAGCTCTTGCTACAACCCTGCATGTTTACATTTTGTATTTTGTACTTGATGTTCATTAACATGTGCTGTCCCTATCAAATAAACTATCAAATCAAACTACTGCTACAAAAGTAACAGTCACTTAACTTTAGCTTTTGCCCCTTTTATGCATACAATGCCTATGTTTTGGCTAGTGTTGCTCTTCTAGAAAAATAATCCTTTCAGGGTTGCCTATTGAAATACTGTACACCTCCAGTACAGAAACATTATTTATGAGTTTGCGTGTCAGGTAGACCATTGATTGACAGTCGATTCTGCCAATTACGTCACACCGCTTTCACCCACCTCTGCTGTTGATAACGCTAGCCAAGTTAGCACACACACACGCACAGTGGGCCAGTGACTTTGGTGTAGGGGTGTAACAATGCATCGCAATGCATCGATCCTAAGGGGAAAATTCAACTGCATCGATTTGAAAATGTTAGAATCGATTATCGCAATTTTAATGTGTACACAGTGTTATGTTATTCTCGTGTCCGTTACAGCCAACACAACGACATACGCTACTGCATCAACGTTATGAGTAACAAAGCAAGGCATTCGTTTTGTTGCATTAACGTTATATTACTATTGCTATCGATAAATCTAGGTGTTCTATAATCTATTGCTATTGGTAAGACTAGAATAAGTTACTGTCTCGGAAAACTCTCGCATATCGCAATGGCGGACTTTCAGGAAGTAAAAAGTCAAATGAGAGCTTCCGATTGGTCATTTCCTTTTCCCCCCTTGAAACCAGTCACGTCACTACTGTGATTGGACCGTTGTCTTAAGTGCAATGTGGGACTTTGAACGATTATCAGCGGAGAGAAAAAAGCACGACTGAGGCTGTAATCTTCACTCTCACACCGTGCGAGTAATTGATTTTTCCGGTTTGCACACACATATTTCTAGGGGCAAATGCAAGCAATATGGTCGCACTGTAGGTACAGGTATGGCAGGGTTTACGGTTTGATTCTATGGCAATTTTAAAGGGGACATGCATTATAAATGGCTTTTTTCTGTGTTTAGCATGATTTTATAGTAATAGGGGTTAGTATCCATGGGTCTGTGTCTCTAATTACCATATTGACTCATCAGTCTAGTCTCGAGTTCACGAGATCTTCCCTCACTCAACTAAGCTGTTCTGATTTGACGGTATTGCTGACGTGAATAGGGTACTGATTTGCATAACTAACGCCCCCTCTATGGTTGACAGCGACAGCAGAGCGAGTGGAAATATCTTCACTTCCTCAAACAGAGCGAGGCAGAGAGCGCATAGTGTAACCCGACACTTCCTCAAACGGGTTTTGACTGCGAGCAGAGAGCGGACGAGCGAGAGAGAGGGAGAGAGATGGAGAGAGGGACCCGTCTTCTCTCACACATGCAGCGTTTACACAGTGCTCCGTGTGTCCCTCTCTCTCTCTCTCCCTCTCTATCTCTCTTTCCCTCGCAGTCGAGCACCAGCATATCACTGTAATATCTTTGCGCATGCTCCCACGCGCACGCCCGTATTCCGATCCGTACAATAATAATCACAGGGGTATTATTGTCATTTGAAACAAGTTACCAATGCATTGTCCCGTGGGATTATGCCCCCCCGCGGCGAAATTCATTAGTATCCCCCTCAGTCTCTCTCTATCTCTCTGTGCCAGTCGCAGAGCCAGGCCAACACAGCCTGAAATCCAAAGTGAAAAAGATTTGGCTTTTGAGTACTTGATTGGAAATATAAAACAATGAATTTTTTTTAATAAAAGCTTACAGATGTGTTCAATAGACTCACAGGAATTGTGTAAAGTTGCCCAAATAGTGCTAGGAATAGCAATGCATGTCCCCTTTAAAATAAACGGTAATAAAAGAGAAATAGAATAAACAGTAAAATAGTGCAATAGTGCAGTGCAATAAAATAGAATAGACGGAGTAAAATGATGCACCAACAAAACAAACGTTTAAAACAACGTAAGCATTCTGCTGACATATACAGCACAAATAAAAAGGCAAAGTACCAGGATGTGCCGGTCTGTCTGCTGACAGGGTTTCTGTAAGAAGTGTGGATTACAAGAGTCGTTATCTTTCAAAGACCATGCAGGATATTCCGTCATGATATCACATTCCTCTACGTCAAGACGTGAAATATGATCACAGCTATTATGGGTGTAGAGAGAGAGACACAATGAGGCCAAACTGACACTTCATAACATCCTCAGGGCCGTCTTCCTCCCCCTGTACTGGTCCTTATGTTCGTCTTCCTCCCCCTGTACTGGTCCTCAGGGACTCTTCCTCCCCCTGTACTGGTCCTCAGGGACTCTTCCTCCCCCTGTACTGGTCCTCAGGGACTCTTCCTCTCCCTGTACTGGTCCTCTGGGACTCTTCCTCCCCCTGTACTGGTCCTCAGGGACTCTTCCTCCCCCTGTACTGGTCCTCAGGGACTCTTCCTCCCCCTGTACTGGTCCTCAGGGACTCTTCCTCCCCCTGTACTGGTCCTCATGTTCGTCTTCCTCCCCCTGTACTGGTCCTCATGTTCGTCTTCCTCCCCCTGTACTGGTCCTCAGGGACTCTTCCTCCCCCTGTACTGGTCCTCAGGGACTCTTCCTCCCCCTGTACTGGTCCTCATGTTCGTCTTCCTCCCCCTGTACTGGTCCTCTCAGGGACTCTTCCTCCCCCTGTACTGGTCCTCATGGTCATCTTCCTCCCCCTGTACTGGTCCTCTCAGGGACTCTTCCTCCCCCTGTACTGGTCCTCTCAGGGACTCTTCCTCCCCCTGTACTGGTCCTCTCAGGGACTCTTCCTCCCCCTGTACTGGTCCTCTCAGGGACTCTTCCTCCCCCTGTACTGGTCCTCATGGTCATCTTCCTCCCCCTGTACTGGTCCTCTCAGGGACTCTTCCTCCCCCTGTACTGGTCCTCTCAGGGACTCTTCCTCCCCCTGTACTGGTCCTCTCTGGGATTCTTCCTCCCTCTGTACTGGTCCTTATGGTCGTCCTCCTCCCCCTGTACTGGTCCTTATTAGGGGTGGACGGTATAAACGGTATACGGTATAAACGGTATGAATTTGCTCTACGGTATGGATTTTGACTATACCTTGTAACCGGTAGAGCAGCTCTAAAATAGCAATGACGTCATGTAACCACAGCGCGACTATTTCACTCGCATTTGCCCCTAAAAATAGATAGAATTAGTCATAGATAATAGATATGTGCAAACTGGAAAAAGTTATTTAGGAGACTTCGCGCAGTGGGCGTGTCAACACGCAATTGTCATTTCATAATAAACACATATTACCGCGGCGCACAGCAAGTTTCAATTTCAGTTCCTGGCATTTTTAACCAGTGGAGAAAGGTAAGAGATTTCCCTATCGTTTTTCTTATATGAATTATTCTACGTTAATAAAACATACCTGGTGATCAACTACAGTTTGCTGTGAACATTATGATATGTGTGTAGTGTTCTGACGGCTGGGCAGCGCGAGCTGGATGCTGGATTTAGCGAGAAGCATATGCAGCTGCAGAGCCGCAGAGTAGGGGCGCTTTCAGGTCCGGTCACAGGCCCGCTCAACAGCGCCCCCCACCCAACGGCTGAATTGCCAATGGCTGAATTTGAGTACAGAGTAGTACTAATTCATGTTTTATAATCGCCTGTATATTGTATATTTACTGTTACATTTGCACTGGTTGGATGCCAGACTTTCTTTCATTGTACTGTACTGTGCTGTATGATGACAATAAACTTGAATCTAATCAGGCAAAGTCGATCCTACCCCCATCCGTAACGTAACGTCTATGTCTGTGTTGTTGTCCCCAGTGGCTGAAGGACCCTGGTCCGCGCAGTGAGAAGCGCACCCTGCTGTGTGACATGGCCTGCTTCCTGCTCATCACGCCCCTGGCGGCCATCTCCGGCTGGCTGTGTCTGAGGGGCGCCCAGGACCATCTGCAGCTGAAGAGCAGACTGGAGGTGGTGGGGCTCATCGCCCTCACCATCGCCCTGTTCACCATCTACATCCTCTGGACGCTGGTGAGTAGGTCCTGATGGCTCTGTACACCATCTACATCCTCTGGACGCTGGTGAGTAGGTCCTGATGGCTCTGTTCACCATCTACATCCTCTGGACGCTGGTGAGTAGGTCCTGATGGCTCTGTACACCATCTACATCCTCTGGACGCTGGTGAGTAGGTCCTGATGGCTCTGTTCACCATCTACATCCTCTGGACGCTGGTGAGTAGGTCCTGATGGCTCTGCACACCATCTACATCCTCTGGACGCTGGTGAGTAGGTCCTGATGGCTCTGCACACCATCTACATCCTCTGGACGCTGGTGAGTAGGTCCTGATGGCTCTGTACACCATCTACATCCTCTGGACGCTGGTGAGTAGGTCCTGATGGCTCTGTACACCATCTACATCCTCTGGACGCTGGTGAGTAGGTCCTGATGGCTCTGTACACCATCTACATCCTCTGGACGCTGGTGAGTAGGTCCTGATGGCTCTGTACACCATCTACATCCTCTGGACGCTGGTGAGTAGGTCCTGGTGACTCTGTTCACCATCTACATCCTCTGGACGCTGGTGAGTAGGTCCTGATGGCTCTGCACCGGTTTGAGGATTAATAGCCGCTGCAGTCGACGCTGTTAGCCACATCATGGACGGTGCATATAGACCTCTCACATATAGTCCTCACTATAGACCTCTCTCTCTATAGACCTCTCACTATAGACCTCTCACATATAGTCCTCACTATAGACCTCTCACTATAGACCTCTCACATATAGTCCTCACTATAGACCTCTCACATATAGTCCTCACTATAGACCTCTCACTATAGACCTCTCACATATAGTCCTCACTATAGACCTCTCACTGTAGACCTCTCACTATAGACCTCTCACATATAGTCCTCACTATAGACCTCTCACATATAGTCCTCACTATAGACCTCTCACTATAGACCTCTCACATATAGTCCTCACTATAGACCTCTCACTATAGACCTCTCTCTATAGACCTCTCACTATAGACCTCTCACATATAGTCCTCACTATAGACCTCTCACTATAGACCTCTCACATATAGTCCTCACTATAGACCTCTCACTATAGACCTCTCACTATAGACCTCTCACATATAGTCCTCACTATAGACCTCTCACTATAGACCTCTCACATATAGTCCTCACTATAGACCTCTCACTATTATGACCTCTCGCATATAGACCTCTCACTATAGACCTCTCACATATAGACCTCTCACATATAGACCTCTCACATATAGTCCTCACTATAGACCGTCTCACGGAGGACGCCATATCCCATGTGCTGCACACAGCAGCATCACACCTGGACAAGAGGCAGGGGAACTATGTGAGAATGCTATTCATCGACTACAGCTCGGCATTCAATACCATAGTCCCCTCCATACTCATAGCCAAGCTCAGGGACCTGGGCTTGGGCTATGACCTCTGCCAGTGGGTCTTGGACTTCCTGACTGGCAGACCCCAGGTGGTGAGAGCAGGCAACTGCACCTCCTCATCCATCACCCTCAACATAGGGGCCCCCCAGGGCTGTGTTCTGAGTCCCCTCCTCTACTCCCTGTACACACACGACTGTGTGGCTCAGCGGAGTAGCAATACAATCGTCAAATTTGCTGACGACACAGTGGTGGTGGGCCTGATCTCTGCCAACGACGAGAGGGCCTACCTGGAAGAGGTCAAGGTCCTGGCGGGATGGTGCCAGGAAAACAGCCTCTCCCTGAACGTCAGCAAAACAAAGGAGATGATTGTGGACTTCAGGAGGTCGGGGGTCAAGGACTACAGCCCCCTCAGCATCGACGGGGCACCGGTTGAGAGAGTCAACAGCTTCAAGTACCTCGGAGCCTACATATCCGAGGACTTGACATGGACCACACACATTAACAGTGTGGTGAAGAAGGCACGACAACGCCTCTACTTCCTCAGGCGCCTAAGGAAGTTCCAAGTCAGCCAGAAGATCCTTAAGAACTTCTACTCATGTACAATAGAGAGCATCTTGACCGGCAACATCACCTCCTGGTTTGGGAATAGCACTGCAAAAGACCGAAGCAGACTACAAAGAGTGACACGTGCAGCCTAACGCACAATTGGAGGGGGGCTCCCCACCCTCCAGAACATTTACTACAAGCGTTGCAAGGGCAAGGCTAAGAGAATCATTAAAGACTCCAGTCACCCGAACAACTGCCTCTTTGAACTGCTGCGGTCAGGCAAGCGATACCGGAGTCTCAAGGCGAGCACAGAAAGACTCAGAAGTAGCTTCTATCCCCAGGCCATCAGGCTGCTAAACGAACAATGAATGAACACTACACAACAACAACCACCAAACGCACATAGCACACACATCCACACGCACACACTCACTTTAAACAAACACACTGTAGCACCCACTCCACACACTTTATAGCACACACCCACTTTAAACAAACACACTGTAGCACCCACTCCCCACACTTTATATTTATGGACGAAGGATTGCACTACAACTCGTACACCTTACTGTAAACTGTACCTAAAATTGTACCTCATCCCATTTCTGCTTTGCACTGGATAGTACTGTACATTAGTACACTGCATAGTATTGTGTATTGTATATTATATGGTAACTCAGAACATTGTACATATGTCTATACCGAACACTGTGACCTCATTCTCTTCTTCTAAATTCATGCTATATTATGTTATTATGTTATTTGATACTATCTTGTCTAGCACAGTCTCTGGAGCGTAACAGTAAGAAGCATTTTGTATGAAAGTATTCTGTACTTCTGTATGACAACTATTAAAGAACTTGAACTTGAACTTGAACTATAGACCTCTCACATATAGACCTCTCACTATAGACCTCTCACTATAGACCTCTCACATATAGACCTCTCACATATAGTCCTCACTATAGACCTCTCACTATAGACCTCTCACATATAGACCTCTCACTATAGACCTCTCACATATAGACCTCACACATACTGTATAGAGCAGGGTTTCCGTTGTCCGGTAATTACCCGTTTTTGACCGGCAAAATCTGTTGAAGTCCGACATATTTAAATCTCTCTGGTCATAATTCCCTCTAAGCACAATTTTAATTGTATTAAAATAGTTACATTTGTTTCATTGTTGCTTCACCAAGCAGGTCTAATAATGACAACGATGTGTGTTCTATTATGATATGTGTGTAGTGTTCTGATAACGACTATTGGTGAAGCGATGTTGAGATTCATTTGGGTTAGGCAGCGGGAGCTAGATTTGCGAGAAGCATGCAACTGCAGAGCCGCAGAGTGCAATACTCCAATTCAGCCATTCGCAATTTAGCCGTTGGGTGGGGGGCGCTGCTGAGCGGGCCTGTGACCGGACCTGAGAGTGCCGCTGGCTCTGCGGCTCTGCAGTTGCATACTATTGGTTCTTCGTTGGGACGGAGGCGGAGATATAATAATAGTCATCACGCAACGTTTATATTTCACGATAATGACTCTCTCTGCCAAATTTCTCAGTTCTTCACTTGATATAATTAATACAAATGTCCAATATAACGGAATTCGTTAGCTCAGAAAAATGTGATTATAACAGCTGTTTAATCATGTCGGGGCGACTGCGCACAGACACCTATTTGATTTCAAGTCCGCAGCAGCACGGAGTCTCAGGACTTATTTTATTTGGAATATAATGACTGTATACGCAAAAGTAGCCTAGTTTTAAGTAAAAATATTATAAATCTACATGCCTTGAGGATGTCATTCTTTATATAGCCTGCCTATCAATTGTTTTTAAGCTCAATAAACTCTGACCGGAATTTCTCTCATTTGTCCGGGAGATGGAAATCTTGCCGGACACCGAGACCGGCAAAATAAATGTCTAACAGAAACCCTGGTATAGTGACCTCACATATAGACCTCTCACGGTGATGTATTTTCTGGCTTCTTCTGAGTCTCCAGTCTTTGCTGCAGCTCTAGGAAAATGGATGGACTATTAATAGTTATCTCCTCCTATCTGTAGTTCATCAGCTGTGGTTCTAATATACACTTCTCTTTCTCTGATAAGGCAGGGCATTTTTTATTGTAAGTGGACATAATTACTGGTAAACAGGAAAGGAAAAGACGGTTAATTTCTGGCGGGGGGGGGGGGGGGTTGCACCAGGGCTTGACATGAACGCCTAGAGGTCTGTGAACACGTAGAGGTCTATGAACACGTAGAGGTCTGTGAACACGTAGAGGTCTATGAACACGTAGAGGTCTGTGAACACGTAGAGGTCTGTGAACACATAGAGGTCTGTGAACACCTAGAGGTCTGTGAAAACGTAGAGGTCTGTGAACACGTAGAGGTCTGTGAACACGTAGAGGTCTGTGAACACGTAGAGGTGTCTGTGAACACGTAGAGGTCTATGAACACGTAGAGGTCTGTGAACACGTAGAGGTCTATGAACACGTAGAGGTCTGTGAACACGTAGAGGTCTGTGAACACGTAGAGGTCAGGGGAGGAAATTAGGCCACTTTACTCGCCAATTGCGAGTATTTTTTACGTTTGGCGAGTAATTCATGAAGAGCACTCGCCAGTCTGGCGAGTACTAGTAATTACAAAAACAAAAAAATCATTCTGCAATCTGCTGATTCGCTCACTGGCACAAACCGAACTCTGACTCCCCCCTTGATTCCTCCCATTTGCGCCACATAATAATCAGACCATAACCAATGAACATCATCGTTGTACAGATGCGCTCTAAGCTCCTCCAATGAACACTCGTTTTCTAGAAGACGCCGCCCATCTAGCGGAAGTGGACAGACCACTGCGCGCAGACCTACAAACTCCTGCCACCGGCAGCCGGCTTGACAACGTAGACAAACTTACAAAAACACATCAGTGGATGAAAATAATTGCATGTAGAGTCGTCGCTTTCGGATATCAGTGCGGTCTGACATGGGGGCGAACAACAGCACGCGACGCGTCTCCTTCGAGTCGGATGAGAATGACCAGCATTAGCCGGCTAGCTACCTAGCATGTAACAAGCTACCATAACGCGCATTCAACATAGTGGACTATACTGAGCGGCTTTGCTTAAATGCAGCCGAGTGACATTTTATTATTACCGAGTTTCCCCCCATATCACCACTCGCCCATATGCCCTTCACAACGGTGATGTTGTCATATTTGGCATTCAGAATACACCTGCTGAACCCCTAGCGTTGTCGATTCGGTTCCAATGTATTGTCATCTTACAGCACAAGTACAGTACAACCAGAATACATTTGGCATACAACCAGAGTGCAAATGTAACAAGTCAAGTTCAAGTTGTTTTATTTAGCTATTACATTACAGTGAAATGCTTGGTTCTTTCACTGCCCAACTCAGTCCAACCTAAACCAGCCCTTATTAACAGATTGCAGAATGGGTACAATACAGTACAGCTCAATACACACAATTGTTAAGGGGATGCAGACCAGAGAAGGACTTTAGTCTTGTTTACATCAGGGTCCCCCATTTCAGTCCTGTTTGCTTAATGCCTTGTCCACTTCCTCCACACTCCAATATGCCCTTCAACCCTGCTCCTGTCAAACCTGCTCTTTCCATTCCCTCCATCATGTCCCCCCTTTCTGATGAATATTTCCTGCACTTAAGAGTCAGACACACATTCCTAGTAGTTGAGCTGTGATGAATGAATGAATGAAAACTTTATTTAACAGATTGCAGAATGGGTACAGTACGGCTCAATACATGCAATTGTTAAGGGGATGCAGACCAGAGAAAGACTTTCGTCTTGTTTACATCAGGGTCCCCCATTTTCAATTTATCATTCAGTATAACCTAGACCAGCCCAACCCAGCATCTTTCACTGCCCAGTTCAGCCCAACCCAGTCCAGAATAGTTCCCTCTTTCATGTTAATATGTGATTTAATGATGTAATATTTTGAAGAGTAGAGACAGTGTGATTAATTTACTATGATTGAAAATCAATTTAGACGAAGACGTACAAAGAAGTAATTATCACAATTAGCGATTTTTTTTGTCTGGTAAAAAATCTATTTGGCTGGTAAAAAAAATCAGATACCAGCCAGTTGGCTGGTAAGCCAAAAAGTTAGTTTCCTCCCCTGGTAGAGGTCTATGAACACGTAGAAGTCTGTGAACACGTAGAGGTCTGTGAACACGTAGAGGTCTGTGAACACGTAGAGGTCTGTGAACACGTAGAGGTCTGTGAACACGTAGAGGTCTGTGAACACGTAGAGGTCTGTGAACACGTAGAGGTCTGTGAACACGTAGAGGTCTGTGAACAAGTAGAGGTCTGTGAACACGTAGAGGTCTGTGAACACGTAGAGGTCTGTGAACACGTAGAGGTCTGTGAACACGTAGAGGTCTATGAACACCTAGAGGTCTGTGAACACGTAGAGGTCTGTGAACACGTAGAGGTCTGTGGACACGTAGATGTATGAACACATAGAGGTCTATGAACACCTAGAGGTCTGTGAACACGTAGAGGTCTGTGAACACGTAGAGGTCTGTGAACACGTAGAGGTCTGTGAACATGTAGAGGTCTGTGAACACGTAGAGGTCTATGAACACGTAGAGGTCTGTGAACATGTAGAGGTCTATGAACACGTAGAGGTCTGTGAACACGTAGAGGTCTGTGAACACGTAGATGTATGAACACATAGAGGTATGAACACCTAGAGGTCTATGAACACCTAGAGGTCTGTGAACACCTAGAGGTCTATGAACACGTAGAGGTCTGTGAACACGTAGAGGTCTGTGAACACGTAGAGGTCTGTGAACACGTAGAGGTCTGTGAACACGTAGAGGTCTGTGAACGTAGAGGTCTGTGAACACGTAGAGGTCTGTGAACACGTAGAGGTCTGTGAACACGTAGAGGTCTGTGAACACGTAGAGGTCTGTGAACACGTAGAGGTCTGTGAACACGTAGAGGTCTATGAACACGTAGAGGTCTGTGAACATGTAGAGGTCTGTGAACACCTAGAGGTCTGTGAACATGTAGAGGTCTGTGAACACGTAGAGGTCTGAACACCTAGAGGTCTATGGACACGTAGAGGTCTGAACACGTAGTACATGAACTTCCCTTGTCATCATGTCGACAGCTGGTCTACAGTCAGCAGATCCACTCTGTCCTCCAGACCTACTGCACTGCAGCAAGTACATGAACATCAGCACTCTTGACACCTGTCTTTTTTTCCTCTATCTCTTCCTACCCTCTTTCCCCCGCAATCCCCTTTCCTTATCTCCTTCTCTCCTCTCCTCTCTCTCTCTATCCCCTCTCTCTCTCTTTCCCTCCTTCTCTCTCGGTCTCTCTCCTCTCTCTGTCTCTCTTTCTCTCTCCCCTCTCTCTCTGCCTCTCTCACTCTCCCCTCTGTCTCTCTCTCTGCCTCTCTCACTCTCCCCTCTGTCTCTCTCTCCCCCCTCTCCCTGTCTCTCTCTCCCCCTCTCTGCCTCTCTCCTCTCTCTCTCCCCCTCTGTCTCTTCCTCTGCCCCCCCCCTCTCTCTCGTTACCTCCTCTACCTGCCCCTCCTCCACCAGGTGTCGTTCCGTTACCACTGTCAGTTGTACTCCGAGTGGAGGAGGACCAATCAGAAGGTGCGCCTGCTGATGCCCGACACGAAGGGAGCTCACGCCACCCAGCATTCCGTGCCGACCAAGTCCACCAAGAAGACGACAGACGAGTCCATCGTGTGAGAGGAGAGGAGAACAACTGACTGTGCGAGAGGAGAGGAGAGGAGAACAACTGACTGTGCGAGAGGAGAGGAGAGGCTGGACGAACAACTGACTGTGCGAGCGGCGAGGAGAGGCTGGACGAACAACTGACTGTGTGAGTGGTGAGGAGAGGCTGGACGAACAACTGACTGAGTGGTGAGGAGAGGCTGGACGAACAACTGACTGTGAGTGGTGAGGAGAGGCTGGACGAACAACTGACTGTGAGTGGTGAGGAGAGGCTGGACGAACAACTGACTGAGTGGTGAGGAGAGGCTGGACGAACAACTGACTGTGTGAGTGGTGAGGAGAGGCTGGACAAACAACTGACTGTGAGTGGTGAGGAGAGGCTGGACAAACAACTGACTGTGTGAGTGTTGAGGAGAGGCTGGACGAACAACTGACTGTGTGAGTGTTGAGGAGAGGCTGGACGAACAACTGACTGTGTGAGTGGTGAGGAGAGGCTGGGCACACGACTGACTGTATATCAATGACCCCCTGCACTTCACCTGCGAGCGGGTCGTCATACTGACTGTATATCAAAAGACCACCGCAACACTTCTGGTATTCTGAAATCATGGGAGAGAGAGTGGGGGGAGAGAATGAATGAATGTGGATGAGAGCCTTGACATTAAGTGCTTGTAGCTACGGCTGTGGGGGTGCTGGAGACATGATCCAATAGACTTGTATACGCCTGAGTCTCCTGAACACGAAAGAGACCAATCCCAAGTCGATCGGCACTTTTGCGGCCAAGCTATAGTGACTTTTTCGTACCTACTACTCAACTCCACATGCACAGCCGCAGATTGCCCACGGAGTGTCCAGAGATCTAGGTTTATCAATCTGCGCATGCAGAGTTTGGGAGCAGGTGTGAAAAAGTGACTATAGCTCGGCCGAGAAAGTGCCGATCGACTTGGGATTGGTCTCTCCGTGTTCAGGAGACTCAGGCGTATACACGTATATTGGATCATGTCTCCAGCACCCCCAGAGCCATAGCTACAACCACTTTATGTCAAGGCTCTCCTCCACATACATTTTCTCCCCCCGCTCTCTCTCTCATGAACTCAATGTAATGCGGAGGTGCAGTGGTCTATGAACTCCTGCACTTCATCTGCGAGCGGGTCGTCATACTGACCCCTCCGGTTTATTTGAAGCACTTGATGCGTCTGATATGAATGACTATCGTGTTAGCCGAAGACAAACAAACGTCCAGGGTTTTAAAAAAAAAAAATAGTCTTTATTGGACGTTGACACGCGGTGATGTCACTAGGCATCAGGGATATGAACACATGGACACAACGGCAACGTAACTGTATAATAAAATGTGAGCAGCAGCTTCGGGACGATATGAACGTGTGACGTGAGCGTACCTGGAGGCCTGGATGTGATCATATGAACGTACTGGCATGTGATGAACATACTGGGATGTGATCATATGAACATACTGGGATGTGATCATATGAACGTACTGGGATGTGATCATATGAACATACTGGGATGTGATCATATGAACGTACTGGGATTCTACAGGAACATACCGATATGTGAACATTAGGAATATATTGGAATTCTTGATGTGATCACATTAACATTATAGGATGTGATCGTTGAACTTTCTGGGACGTGATCACATGGACATACTGGGATATGTGTGGGCACACTGGACTAACTTAACGCGACTGTATGACAGTCAGACAAACCGAAGGAATCCTTGACCAGGAGCTAACGTAGCGGGATAGAACTTGATTCAGCATGTTACTGCAGTGTAATGAAGCATACACACACAACGCACAACACACATACACACAAACACACAACTTACCCATCAGGGTTGAGGTCAGTTCACTTCCAATTCAGTCAATTCACGGAGGGAGCTGTGTTGTCTTATTGGAGGTGGCCTGGTGTACCGTCCTGTAACCTGAAGGTCACAGGTGTGATTCCCACATGCCCACCAGTTTGCCCATTACTAGGGATGCACCGATACTGGTATTGGCCTATATACCATGACAACAGTATCTGTATCGGATTAATAACCCCAATACTAAAATCCTATAATACCTAGAACCATGTATGTATGTAATATGTCAGGAATCAAAACAAGTTGATTGTGTGTGTCTTTGGAACACAAGGATGTTAAATCTCCAATCGTGAAACATTTATTGTGTATCATTTAATTTGACACAGTGAAGGAACGGTGCAAATCTGTACTGTTCAGGCAAATTAATGGATAGGATCGGTCCCGGTAATCGCCCCATACTTAAAGTTAAGTATTTTCAATTGGTATCAGTGCAACCCTACCCATTACTGTCAGTAGTGAGTGTCCTCGAGCAAGGCACTGAACCTCATCTGCTGCGTGGGTGCCCTGCCCTTTGACCCCTTTCTGTTGTGACGTCTACTGTACATTTGATTTGGTCTTTATTTATTATCTTGAACACAACAAACAAATCACAGTAAAGATCAAATGTAAACAAACAAATGTGTCCGTCTTCATCCATAGAAGAATGAACGAGGATGAGTTGGAGAAGAGACAAAAGGAAGCACAGTGTATCTAGTCCTGCCCCTTTCTTACAATACATTTCAAATAAAATCTTACTGCCTAAGAGAGACATTTTGTCTCTCTACATGTTATCAGAGGGATAATCAAGAAAGGAAATGTCCCTAAGAAAGGAAAGGGTATTAATAAAACATCACAAAAATAACAGAACGATCCTCTTAACTCTACATGTTGAATTGACTGAATTAAAGATGAATCGACCCGATCCTACTTATCATGCTTCACAATGTATTAAGATGTTTTCCGACAACTGGCACCCACTGGCCTGGTGGTATTGAATACTAATATTCTCTCTCTGAAGAGCAATGTGAGTGAGTAAGTCTGTGGACGCTCTACGTGTCAACGCTCTACGCATGGATGAAAAGAGTAACGTGGTGTTCTGCTCTGTGTAATAATCTCCATTTGATGGTTGTTCTGGTAACACTTGGTCTGCTTGGCTGCCATGAATCAGATTCTTGTTTTCACCACATCACGCACATCTGCTTTGTTTTATTGCTTTCTGAGCGGAAAGACAAAATGCTTTGTCACGGTCTTACAGCGCTACCATTTTTTGTCGTATGAGCTTCTAAAAAAGAATGTACGTTTCCTGGGAAATTTAAATGGAGCACACGTGCAACTTTAGACTCACAGTAGGAATGACATTCCTTGTGTGTTTTCTCAGATCATGCATTTATATTCTTTGGTTCTACATTCGTAGTGAAGGAATCGGGTGGACGGTTTGGTTTCCTGGTGCGTCAAGCAGCGGATGTATGGTGAAAGGGGACTCGCTGTTTAGGCACCATTTCGGCATTTCTATTTTGGAGGCCAGTTTGTGCTACACGATGCAACCAAACTGTCCACCCTAGAACTTTGTCACATATGGTATAAACATCTTCATTCTGGGTGGCAGCGTTGATCGAGCCTCGAACAAACACCTAAGTTGCTCCGTTGTGTAATGTCTTCTCGTGTAATGACACTCTACGGTTAACAGTTAAAAGATATTGCAGCAGTGCATACTGACATAGTACTGAAGCTATGGATTTGTGTTTACATTCTAACTGGTTGGAGCAGAGCGTGTCTTTCAGGAAGCAGGATTACACAGCTAGCCCGATAACCGCAAAAAGGTTTAGGCTATGTTGTGATATGTACGATTTTAATATGTGAAATTTAACTTTGTTGTTAGGCTAGATCATATGTATTGTCAATGGCTTAGGTGCCAAGGGGCAGCCTAGTCTTGTTCGTCTTTCAAAAAGCAGTGTATATAGTAATACTAAGATGCAGGTTGATATATGGGGAAATGACACATTCCATTGGGAGTGCTTGTGGCTACTTTTTAAAACTACTACTCTGCTTCTGCTGTAGCAAAAGGGTTGTAGGAATCTCCACTGTTCCACATGTGTATATGTACTGCCATTCAAGTATTAATGGAAATGCATAGCAATTACAAGTAGTTACCATTTATCCAGGACCTGAAGAAAACGCCAGCCACCAGCTTGGCTAATGTCAGTTCTACCAGCCATTTTGGCAACTAGCTTGGGCTGGGTGTTGAAATTCAACTTTTATGGTATCGATCGAATTGCTTGAATACTATTAGTATATCGAAAAATGCTGTGTCATTCCAAATATCAATACCTAAGTAGTTAATCTCATCAGCGTCAGTGAGCCAATACGCATGTTTGTTCCACAATATAAGGCTGGTGATTGGTTGTTTCTTCTATTCAACCAATCCAAAATGGAACAAACCCTCTGATTGGCTCATACAGCACATGTGACACACACAACTCAAGCTAAGTAAGGTATTGGAAAAAGTACCATTTTGGTATCCGTATTGGCACCGGTATGGAACATTGTCATATGATGACAAGCCCCACAGCTAGCCAGTCTGTGATATCATCATATTGTATTCTGAAAAGTACTTGGGCTCCTAAAAGAATCACATGAAATGCTGAATCTACTAGTCACTGTGGCCAGTTGACTAGTTAGTTAGCATTATGCCCTGGTAACGTCCTACGTCAAAGGAAGATGTACTGAGTTCTGTGTCAGACCCTCCTTCACAACTCACAGGTGGGCTTCCGGGTTCAGTTCACTTTCAATTCATGTCCTGCAGAATCCACAGACTGAAGGTTATCGTGTCCAACCTGCTAGGAAATAATGGAGAATTAGCATACAAGTTCACATTTTGAATTGAATGAATTAGGAACAGAAATTCCCACACACTGCTTTTTGCTGGTCTGGATTCCATACTCTGACGAAGGTCCGCTTGGACCGAAGCGTTATTTCTCAATAAATAATTGTCTCAATTGCAAGAGCAGTGTACCGGAACATCTTAGTCTCTAAGATATTAAGCGCCTCCGACGCTAAATAAATATTGGCTGTGTGAGTTCAATTGATACAATTATGAATTGAAAGTAAATTGACCTTTAACTCTGGTCTGAGCAGCTCAGCTACTCCCCCTGGTGGACGAGCGGAGCGTTAAAAGCAGACATGTGAAGCTTTTTGGTGTGAATCAACATTATGCAGCCAGCGTGCGTCACTGAAGTCGTCCTGCTGCCCTCTGGAGAGAGCTGGTCACTGTGCAATAAACCATAAGGGACTTCTGGACTTTTGCTGTATGGATCACTTTTGTAAATGTGGAATGTCTGCCTTGTGTGATATAGAGATGTGTAAAGAAAGGCTTGTCATGCCATTTAAAACCAACAAGGCATTATGAGCATAATGTAACCACACATGTGAGCCTGGTCTCTCTTGCATCATGGGAAACCAGACATCACATTGTGCATTACTGTATACCTCATTTAAGAGTCCACAGGGTGACGGAATTTCACTTTCTTTGATACAAATGAAAATATTTCTCAAAGCAGGAGGCAGCATCTTGATAAAAGGTAAATCATCTTGATATGAGGTAAAACATCTTTATGAGGTCAATCATCTTGATAAGAGGTAAATCATCTTGATATGAGGTAAATCATCTTGATAAGAGGTCAATCTTTGAGGTCAATCATCTTGATAAAAAGGTAAATCATCTTGATAAGAGGTCAATCTTGATATAAGGTAAATCATCTTGATGAAAGGTAAATCATGCCTTTTTAAAGTGCTTGTTTTGAGAGAATTCTTGAAACAAACCTAATTGTATGGAAACCTGTAACGTTATCTCACTGGAAGATATTTGCACTCATTTTAAGAATACGAGTTGAAAACTAAAAACAACATTGAACTACAGTACTTAACTCATTCCCTGCCAAAAACGAGTGAACTAGTTATAGCCCGCCAATCAAATACTGCCAACAACGAGTATACTTGTTATTGGATCGTTATTTCTTTCATTCGCTATTTCCATTCATAAACATGCAGGCAGATGTGTGTTATCACTGGGGATGGGTCTGAGATCGCAAAAGTCCAATACCGCCGCCTAACGCCTTGTGGCCGCTATTGCACCCCATTTGAAACTATGTGGCTTGGTGTCTGGACCGAGCTGCGGCGGGCGGGGTCTAAATACTCGGGCAAGACAAGCGGTTATAACGGATGCATCAACGAGGGTCACCCCCCCGTTCATGTTCAATGCTGGATTACGTTGGAAACACGATCACGATCAGTACTTGGAATGGCGATCAGATAATTGGATTATTCTTTTTGCAGTACATCATAGACAAGGTAAGGGGCAGGCTATATGTTATCAATCTTGCGTTGATTCGATAATTCTTTGCCCGCGGTCGGAGCGAGTGTCTGGTGTGTGTGTGTGGCGTGTTCCGTTGGTTGCGATCAAAGCACAGAGGTGCTTTCCACGTGGGGAAGTAGGGAGGGGATACATGCAACAACATTCATTTTGGACCCGCCAAAAACATTTTATGATAAATTCATCATTTTCTTGGGTGAAAAGCAATACTTTTATTTCACACCTTTCTAAAAGCTCTGTTGATGTATCCTTTAAAAAAATTATTACTGTACTTAAAAGTTATCTATAGCACCTTTAAAATGGTGAATTCCTTTATTTTTTTTGCAGTACTGTAGGAAACCATCTGCCATCAAGTCTGAGGTATTGACAATTATGTACATTTATGTGATACAAAACTCTTATTTCATACTATTTCAACACAAATAGGCTTGTAAGGACCTGTGGAGGGTACTAGATTACTTGGGGAGAGAATGTGCTGTGTAACGTTCTACATGATTCACATCTGTGCTCCTAGTGCCAATTTTATAGACACTAGAATTTGTATACTTTATTTTATACTTTTTTTTTTATATGTATGTTTGATATTAATAACAATTTTCTTCACATTTGAGCTCATTCTCAGTCCATCCTCACCTTCTCATCCAGTCTTTGTTTATGTTTCCTCCCTAGAGCCGAAAAGCCTTGTTAAGCTCATCATCTGTGCTATACGACATATTTTAAATACTAGTCATAGTGAACATGTAGAATCTTTAGAATAGTACAAAGATATTGGGCATCAGCCCAGCGCTCTCAAGACACAGTGCTGGATATGCTGTGGAGGTCGTCTGAGCTGTACTTTCAATACAGGAAGAGAGACTATTTCAACTTGGCAACATAAACATCCTAAACAGACCCTGAGTTAATTTCCTGTTGCAATGTTTGCTAATGCAATAACTGACAGGAAAGACAATTGGATCAAAACTGTTCCCTAGCAACAGAGTTCCAGTGAAACTCAGAAGAATTCCGTTGCTAGGGAAACAGTTTTGGGCCAGAGTGCATTTCCAGGTCAGTTGTTATTGTGTTAGCAAACACAACAACAGGAAATCATTTTGCAATGAAGCAACTTCCCACCACAGTCAGGACAGCTGAAACCACCTCGGTCAGGACAGCTGAAACCACCACAGTCATGAGTCAGGACAGCTGAAACCATCACAGTCAGGACAGCTGAAACCACCACAGTCATGAGTCAGGACAGCTGAAACCATCACAGTCAGGACAGCTGAAACCACCACAGTCATGAGTCAGGACAGCTGAAACCATCACAGTCAGGACAGCTGAAACCATCACAGTCAGGACAGCTGAAACCATCACACAGTCAGGACAGCTGAAACCACCACAGTCAGGACAGCTGAAACCATCACAGTCAGGACAGCTGAAACCATCACAGTCATGGCAGCTGAAACCATCACAGTCAGGACAGCTGAAAACACCACAGTCGGGACAGTTGAAACCCACCCAATTTGCCTGTCGACTAAAAACACACCTTTAATCGATATCATAATTAAATAAATCTATATTACTATCTACTATGTAGTACTATTCCTACTGTATACTACTATCTACTATATGTATGTATGTTGGATATTAATAAGGGACTAAACACGTTTTGCAATTATGCCACATCAATGTGGAACGCCCTACCCACAGCTGTAAAGGAATGTGAATCACTACCCACCTTCAAAACCACTCAAAGAGCACCTATTTCGAAACTGGCCCCTGTAAATATCCAAAACCAACCCCCTCCAATGTATAGTTTTCCACCCCGCCTACCCAACCCCACTCAACCACCTCCAATGTACAGTGAAAGCGTCTCTAGACCAGCAGCTCAGGCCAGCGAGTGCTCTGAGACGTCACCAGGAGTGTTGCAGGGCCGAGGCTACGAGAACAGACTCCAGCCACCCAAACAACTGCCTCTTTGCACTACTGCGGTCAAGCAAGCGCTACCGGAGTCCCATGGCCAGTACAGAGACTCAGAAGGAGCTTCTCATCCATTCTCCATTCATTGCACCCACTCCACATGCACACACTAACTTTAAACATTCATGTTACACTTTAAACACTTTTTAACACTACTTTTGTACATAATTTATGTCTATACTGAACACTGACCTAATTTTTTTTTTTACTTCTAATTTACATACTATACTATGTTATTTTATTTCATACTTATCTTGTCTTGCACAGTCTCTGGAGCGTAACAGTAAGAAGCATTTTGTGCCACCCCCCCTTCCCCCTGTCTCCGGCTGTCCCTGAGCAACGACCGGAGTGCTGAATGTCCCGTGACTAAGACGGGGAGGACGTGACCCTCTTGCGCCGCCCCTGTGCTTCAAATAGATCCGCTATCAACTCTATCTTTAATTTTTCAAAATGTACAGTTGCTATTGCATGCACTCATCTGTGTTTCACTACACACATGAGTGCATGCTTACCAACTGTCCGTCTGCAACACTACTATCACCGACATCTAAGAAGGGAGATCCCCCCTTGAACGGCCCTTCTAAGGTTTCTCTCCTCCACATTGCCTGTGGAGCTTTTTTCCCTATTGTTAGGTTTTAGTGAGTTTTTCCTTACCTTCGCGTGGGGTATGTCTGGGAGTGCTTGCATTCTTTCATTTATTTGCATTCATCTAAAAAATGTTTGGACCCTATGGTGTTCTTGTTCTGTTCTTGACTTATTGTTATGTTGTCTTCTTAAACTTGTTTAAAGAAGACCTGTACGGCCCATGGGGACATTAACGTGTGTTGTCGGGCCCTATAAATAAATTTGATTTGATTTGATTTGATTTATAAAAGTATTCTGTACTTCTGTATGACAACTATTAAAGAAACTTGAACTTTTATACATATATATATGTATATAAATATATATATGTATTACTAAAAGATTTGCACTACATCTTTACCTAATTTTAGCATTTCTGTTGCATTTTGTACTTTAGTTTTGTATATTGTATAGTGTTTGGTCTTTATTCGTACTTTTTTTTACTGTATGAAGCTAAATCTCATGAGGCTCATACAGAACCAAGCATTTCACTGTAATGTACCTTATATGTGACAAATAAAACAAAACTTGAAACAACACCAGTCCTGGGCCCTTGTGTTGAGAACCACACGCAGTATGTCGTTCTGATTGGATGTTGACTTCACAGGTATGTCGTTCTGATTGGATGTTGACTTCACAGGTATGTTGTTCTGATTGGATGTTGACTTCACAGGGCAATTAACAGGTATGTCACCGCAAACGACACAGAGGTAATATTGTAAAATTTTATTTCATGGCATTAATATAATGTATGTGTGAGCAGACAAGCTATCAAAACAAAAAAAGAAAATATAAAATATTTTACACAAAATGAAATCAGCAGCAGCAGCTCCGCAGGGTTCAGAGATGATGAAGAGGAGAGAGGAGGAAGAGGGGAGCAGCCCAGAAACACCACAACACCATTCCCAGTTAAAAGCCACACCAGTAAGACCAGAACCACGTAGACTAGACTCAACCAGTTTCATGGAATAAGCGTGTGATTTAACATTAGTCAAAGCATTGAAATGTATAAAAAAAAAAAGAAAAACAAATACTAAAGATTTCTCTTTAGACATCTTAATGTATTTATTTCTTCTTTATTTTCAGTAAAATGTGTAATAACTCATTTTGTAATATAGACATGTAACCAACGTGTTATTGTAATGCCAGATTTTGTCAATAAAGGTTATCGGGGGGGGGGGGGACATTTGAGTCAAAATGGTCTCTTACTGTTACATGTAACGGGACAACCGTTTAGACTCACCGTTAAATGGCGGCTTACTCCCACAAAATTCTACTTGGTTTGAGTCTACATGGTTCTCCCCCCCCCCGAAAATCATCAGACATGTTTACTGTATAATGCATCTTCATATACCGAATGCCACGAATACCCTCAGACACAAAAGGACTCAACAGAATATTGTAAATATTATTCCCACGGAAACGAAACCGACACGCGATGGGATAACGTCTCCCAGGTTCACATCAGCCCTGATAACATTCAGCTTTCTACTAGTCTGGACATGATGACCTCCTGTTGTAAATGCTATAATATTCACTTACTCATGAACGGAATCCTCAAGCATTTGAAATAATGTTGGAATATCAAGATGGATATGAAGGCGCTCCCCTCACAAAAGAAAAGTATCACGGTAGTTTGATGGTCATTTTAGTTTTACCATGTCGTATACATAATTCACTGTGGTAAAAGTCACGTATCACCTTACGGTAAGACTTTTGCCTAAATAATACGATGGTGTGATCCAGTTTGAACCGGTATACTGATGGTAATATCGTGGTATTTCATGATGCCTTTTTGGAAATACCATGACACTTTTTCACTGAGACACACCTGCTGGAGGCTGTCTACCACTGAGCCACAGGAAACCTCCCAAACCTGTAGTTCTATGGTCGGACAATTCAATCCTTCAGACAAGAATCCTTGGGCCCGTTTTCATATATTCTATATATATATATATTTTTTTTAACAAGCCATCACATCTTACTAGGGCTGACCTTCGAAGCTTTTTATGGCAATCGAAGCTTCGGGCCGATATTCGATTTTAATTCGAAGCTTCGAGATAAAAATACGAAATTATTATTATTTTTATTTTTTTGATCTTATGTTGTGGGACTTGTACAGCACTTTGGTCAACTTTGTTGTTTTTAAATGTGCTCTATAAATAAAGTGGATTGGATTTAATTAATTAAATTAATAATGAGTCGGGAGCTGCACTGCCTGGGCGACTGCTCTCCGTTACACAGCCAACAACATTACATTACATAATTATGTTGCAACCTTTGTCCGTTGCATTGGAGGCGCAAGATTTTGCAGGAGGGAGGGGGGATAATATATTAAAATGTTCCCATTCGAATCCCGTGCCCATCGAACAAAGCTTCAAAGTATTTAAGACAGCCGTACATCTTACCTTAAGTTCCCCAGAGTTTGCTCTGAACAGGGTAAATCTGCATTTCTCTATGATGCCCCTCTAGCTCATGGAATGAACTCCAACAGTCCGCTTGAGATCCTCAGTCTCCTCTGTTGCAGTTTAAACCTTGAACTCCAACCTTTGTCAATCAAGTTGTACGTTATCCTCGTCTTGTTGTCTCTTTGTTATGATTTTATATGTTGTGTGATTTTATATGCTTTTTTTTGCTTTACATTTATGTACACTCAACGTGACTGTAAATGAGGGAAACCTCTGTTGCCTTTCGAGTTTAAATAAAGGTTTGAAATATGAAATCTGCATCTTTGTGCTCAAACTAAATCATTTGGAGTGTACATTTTATACATCACCTGAGGTGCACAACCTCTGCTGTCTGCAGCCAGGCATCTATCTCGTCTAAATACAGTAGATGGACTTGGAGGGTTCTTAGTCTGAAGAATTCAACTCTGCCACCATAACTGTTTCTGAAGCACGCAGACCTGGATGGAATTTCTATTTGAAATAAATTCAATTACTTATCTTTTAGAGTCTGAAGTCTCGCATTGAAGAACCATATAACTCAGTTTTAAGTTGTTGTTTTCAGACAGCCCATGTATTTGCAGTTGTAAAGTCAATCTATATCACTTGAAAGTGTGACTGGTGTATCACAAGAAAGTACTCAACCTCTACCATCTTTAACTATGAATGAACACAACACTCTAACTTACCATCTTTAGATAATAGAGTACTCAACCTCTACTGTCTTTAACTATGAATGAACACAACACACTAACTCACCATCTTTAGATAATAGAGTACTCAACCTCTACTGTCTTTAACTATGAATGAACACAACACACTAACTCACCATCTTTAGATAATAAAGTACTCAACCTCTACTGTCTTTAATGAACACAACACCCTAACTTACCATATTTAGATAATAAAGTACTCAACCTCTACTGTCTTTAACTATGAATGAACACAACACTCTAACTTACCATCTTTAGATAATAAAGTACTCAACCTCTACTGTCTTTAACTATGAATGAACACAACACTCTGACTTACCATCTTTAGATAATAAAGTACTCAACCTCTACTGTCTTTAACTATGAATGGACTCAACACTCTAACTTACCTTTTTTAAAGTTTGATAACATTGATCCTCTAAAAACTTAAAACAGTGTTATATAGTTCTCCGTCTGAGGTACTTGGAAGTGACTGGATCGCCCCAAAGGTGCAGATTCTACCCATCTTACCACCCTATGTAGACAAAAAACAAACAAAAGCTGAAAGTAATTCAACATATTCCAGTGAACTAATTGCCCCGGGTCTGACAGAGGGTAGCCGTGGGTTACAGGTTCTGACAGCACTGCAGTTTGCTCCCCCGCTGGCCCTCTGTGGTGGGCGGAACCCTAATGTCCACCACGTTGTTTCCGGGGGACTCGTCGTGGGCGGACCGCTCCGCGATCTGCTTCTGCGATACGATTCGGTAGATTTCTGTATTTGTTTTTATAATGACAGAGGACAAGAGAGACAGTCACTGTGACGTGGATCAATACTGATCAATTCAGATTCCAAAAATGTTGTGTTTTCACTGCTTGATACAAGTACTTAACTGTAAAGAGATATATTGACATTTTACTTAACTGTAAAGGGATATATTGATGTTTTACTTAACTGTAAAGGGATATATTGATGTTTTACCTAACTGTGAAGGGATATATTGACCTTTTTACTTAACTGTAAAGGGATATTGTCAGAATTGGGGAGGGGGTGTAGGACATACACGCAGACACACACAAAAGGAGGGAATCTTAAAGTTACCCCAGGGGGGTAACCACTGGAATCGCAGAGCGAGGAGATAGGGCGAGGGAAAACACAAGAAAACTGAAATAAATAAAAATAAAAACTATAGAAAACACAAAACACCAGGATAAAATAAATGGGGAAAGACCCCCAAATAACCACCACTGCCTAGCAGTTGAAAACAAACGGGAAACCAAAAGCACTACAGACAGAGAAAACCCTAGAAACATGTACTCAAGACACTCCTCTACTACTGAGGGAAACATGAAATGAACAAGCAGCTCAACAGAGGAAATCAAGCCTACTTAAAGGCACTGCACACCTGACACCAATCAGGTGGCAATTAAGCCCACACACCTACTATGCTGCATGGCAATTAACTGGTGTCTGGTGATTGACAGCTCACCAGCGAAAACCCCAAATACATCGAAAGCACACAGGAATAAACTAAAACCAAACCCACATAGACCGTGATCCATCACAGTATATATTGACCTTTTTAACTGTGAAGGGATATATTTACGTTTTACTTTACTGTAAAGGGATATATTGAAATGTTTTACTTAATTGTAAAGAGATATGTTGATGTTTAATTAACTGTAAAGGGATATATTGATGTTTTACGCTGTAGGGTCCCGCAATTGGAATTGAAATTCCGCCGACCTAAATGTTAGCATGGTGTTATTCACCATCAAAGATGCAAAGAAAAAAGTGTTTCATTACACTTTACTCAAGCATAGTAACATACATAATATTGGGAATACATTCCATGAGGTCCATAGATGGTCCTAGATACCAAGAACATGCTAATTGCCCTTGTAGAAGTGGAGCAATCTTCCATTTACTTGGGCATGTACTTTTAGGCAGATTTTCTGAAAATAAACAATAACAATGTGGACTAGGCCAACGGTGACTTTCATGAAGAGGGGAAAAAAATTATCGAAATTGACCCAACATTTTGTCTGCCCAACCACAACCACATGCATATTTTAATCCATGTTTCATAGCGTGTGTGTGTCATCTTAATGATGACGTCACACAAGGTATCAGGGCAGCGAGGGGCACTGAGAATCACACGCAGGTAGTGGCAGGAAGCAGAGCCTTCTTGTTACTACTAGCAGAGGATCTAGTATCTGTTTCACCTAACACTATTGCTCCGTGATCATAGCCATTTATCTCTAAAGCTAACCACTATTTGTAAAAGCCACAACCACATTACCATATTTGTAAATACTAATGTAAATCATTGTGTCATTGTACATATTGTGTATATAACGTTAGTAGCTAGCTTGCTAGCCGGCATTCTCGAAACTCCTAACTCCTGTATACCTTTGTCCTCACAAACAAACTATTCTGCCAGGGAACTTATGGACACGACAGTAGTAGTAGTTATAAGGTGTTTGAGCTTGTAACGGTAACGTTAGTTAGCTATCGTGGTAGCCGTTTCGTGACTGTGATGCACCGAGTGCATCAGTCATGAAAGGGGCTACTATCGTATCAACATGCCGTGACGTGTAGCTTGCTAGCCGGCATGATGTGTGCAGTGCTTTGCCCCACAGATCTGAGAAGAGGACCTGCACATTTTACTCGTTCCCGAAACTCTTCTACATGCCCCAATTTAAAATGGTTCACGACAGTCGACATTTTTAACCCTTTCTGAGTGGAATTTCCTGCGTCAAATGGAAAAAAATAAATAATGAAATTAGATACCAATGATGTAAACTACCCATAATTGAAGAGTAGGGTTTAACCTGCAAGTGGGCCTTTAACTGTAAAGGGATATATTGACATTTACTGTACCTACTGTAACTGTGAAGGAATTTATTGAAATTCATTCTTAACTGTAAAGGTATATAATGACATTTACCTAACTCTAAAGGGGTATATTGATGTTTTATTTAACTGTAAAGGCATGTTTTATTTAACAGTCCATACAGTACCTGTCAGGATGTTCTTGAAGGCTTCCTCTACGTTTGTGGAGTCCAAGGCTGAGGTCTCTATGAAGGACAGAGTGTTCTTTTCTGTCGTGAGGACAGAGACACACCATTAGTGTACAGAGTTGTAGTATTAATATGTCCAGTGGTACAGGTATAAAGACACTATGGTAGTAAGTCATACTGACCAGCAGCGTAACTAGTAAGAGTAGGTAAGGGATGTGTGAGCAGGGGCATAATTAAGGGAGGGGGGGGCACGGGGGACATGTCCCCTGCATGTTTTCAGAAGGCAGTTATTGTCCCCTGCACTTTTTTACCGTCCAAAACAATGTTACACGATAATAAACGGTGACGCAACGTGGCACTAGGACCACACGGAAAACGGCTGCTTGTTCCATCTCTGAGCTCAGGTCTCTGACGACCTGAGCCATTGTCATGCAAAGACAAGTAGCCAGGTGAGCACCCGGCGAGGGACAAGTCGCATTTTTGTGTACACATGCCAAGTACTGACCTGGCCACCTGTCTTTGCATAACAACAGCCCATGTCGTCAGGTGTGCTCAAATACATAGCACCCCTCCCCTCAAAGTTTGGTGTGAACGATGGTCTGTGTGATTGCCATGAAATGCAACAGCATTGCTTGGTGTCTGTGAAATATCTGTCTATGACCTTGTTGTATTTAAAAGCCTCTAGGCTGTTGTTTTATACATTGTAGATAATAAATAGCGTGATATCTCTCTCTCTCTCTCTCTCTCTCTCTCTCTCTCTCTCTCTCTCTCTCTCTCTCTCTCTCTCTCTCTCTCTCTCTCACACACAACGCAGTACGCACGTTCCGAGACTCGCGCAGCGTTATGACTCATAAGTGAATTGTATAGAAACAACTCACCAAAATTGACTATTGCTGATTTAAACTGATTTAAAAAAAAATAACTCCCCTCCCCTCCCCCCACCCCTGCGACCGTACAACTATACGTAGCACCGGCCGCAACAGCCACCCTCCCTCCTTGCCATATCTTGGCTTTTACTGAAACGACGCCACTGACCACGCCCCCAGGTGTCCCCTCCACCATTGAAAACCTGCGGTTACCTGCTGGGCTCGATCACAAGTGTAAGCTACCTCCCACAGCAGGACTGGTGTGGTTACCTGCTGGGCTCGGTCACATGTGTAAGCTACCTCCCACAGCAGGACTGGTATGGTTACCTGCTGGGCTCGGTCACATGTGTAAGCTACCTCCCACAGCAGGACTGGTGTGGTTACCTGCGAAGGCACGGGCCTCGTCCGTGGGCACGGCCCTGAGGTGGCGCAGGTCGCTCTTGTTGCCCACCAGCATGATGACGATGTTGTTGTCGGCGTGGTCCCTCAGCTCCTTCAGCCAGCGCTCCACGTTCTCGTAGGTTAGGTGCTTAGCGATGTCATAGACCAGGAGGGCGCCCACCGCCCCTCTATAGTACCTGCAGGAAGACATGTGTTATAATAATGAATGTTATGATAAAGTATGTTAAAATAATGAACGTTATAATAATGAACGTTATCTGGGTCGACGCCCCTGTCACTCATCTGTCTTGCTAACCAGAAAACAGCCAATGTACTATGCTACTATACCTATACTACTACCTACTATGCTACTATACCTATACTACTACCTACTATGCTACTATGCCTATACTACTACCTACTATGCTACTATGCCTATACTACTACCTACTATGCTACTATGCATATACTATCTACTATGCTAATATGTCTATACTACTATCTACTATGTTAATATGTCTATACTAATACCTACTATGCTAATATGTCTATACTACTACCTACTATGCTAATATATCTATCTATACTACTATCTACTATGCTAATATGTCTGTACTACTATGCACTCAAGAGTGTAGCACTTGAGGTTCAACACTGCTAGATGAACAATACCACAGTCCCTTAGCTGCAAGAGTTGTACCCTTCCTGCTGACTTATTGTACTTGTACATCGCTTTGAATAAAAGCAAATGTAAATGTTGTTCTATTTTTCCTGTGAACTGAAACAAACGGGTCGCTGACGATACTGTTCCTCTTTGTTTCTGGCTCACAAACAGAACATACTAAAATGATAAAGTGGCAACAAAGACGTCTGTAGCGTTTGATCTGCAGTGTCTGACAGCTGGATGTGTCAGCGCTGGTCTCCAGGTGAAAACACAGAGATGAACGGAATTGGAAATGAAAGGGAATTCTATTCTACTCTGCCCAGGATTTCTTATGTGGTTTGGTGTGATGGAACGCAGGGGCGTAGCTGGGGGGGGGTAGCTTAGGATGATTCCAAGGGCCCAGCACTGGGGGGGAGGGGCCCAAAAAAAAAAAAAAAAATTATTTTTATTTTTTTTACTAGACATCACTCAGGTGTATTATTGATGCTCTCATTGATACTATGTTTGTTTCTGAAGTGTGCGTGTGTGTGTGTGTGTGTGTGTGTGTGTGTGTGTGTGTGTGTGTGTGTGTGTGTGTGTGTGTGTGTGTGTGTGTGTGTGTGTGTGTGTGTGTGTGTGTGTGTGTGTGAGATATATAGAGAGAGAGGGGGGGCTTTGGTAGACTATTGCATTGGTCCATTCATTGAAGATGAACGCAATGCGACATCCTTTACTAGGCTCACCCACCAACAGTGCAGGTGCTGAACTGCTGATCCGAATGTATAGGTAAAAACCATATTATGCGTTTTCATCAATAAAAAAATTGCCAAAAAAGATTTCGCTTGCGCGCTTACGCGCGCTCGCATTCACTGGGGGCCTACAAATAGATTCTTTCATGGGGCCCAGAATCTGGAGCTACACCCCTGGATGGAAGACTGGCGTGATGGAAGACTGGCGTGATGGAATATGGAAGACTGGCGTGATGGAAGATGGATAACTCTGGATTTGGTGAAAAACATCTCATATTTCAAGATTACACACTAATCAACAGTGTTCACGCTCATTACGATAACGTCTGTAATCTTTTATTTTATTTTTCCTGGTGTATACGTATATATATGTTTAGCCAGGACTACAGCTTTCTCCCGTGACTTTTTATAGCTTTCTATAGTCTCATGCTAGCCAGGACTATAGCTTTCTCTTGTGACAGGTGTCATGCTAGCCAGGACTATAGCTTTCTCTTGTGACAGGTGTCATGCTAGCCAGGACTATAGCTTTCTCTTGTGACAGGTGTCATGCTAGCCAGGACTATAGCTTTCTCTTGTGACAGGTGTCATGCTAGCCAGGACAATAGTGTGACAGGTGTCATGCTATCCAGGACTATAGCTTTCTCTTGTGACAAGTGTCATGCTAGCCACAGCCTGAAACACATTCCTACACAGAGCTGTCTCTATGCCTGTACGTCACACAGCCTGAAACACACTCCTACACAGAGCTGTCTCTATGCCTGTACGTCACACAGCCTGAAACACATTCCTACACAGAGCTGCCTGTACGTCACACAGCCTGAAACACACTCCTACACAGAGCTGCCTGTATGTCACACAGCCTGAAACACACTCCTACACAGAGCTGCCTGTACGTCACACAGCCTGAAACACACTCCTACACAGAGCTGCCTGTACGTCACACACAGCCTGAAACACACTTCTACACAGAGCTGCCTGTACGTCACACAGCCTGAAACGCACTCCTACACAGAGCTGCCTGTACGTCACACAGCCTGAAACACACTCCTACACAGCGCTGCCTGTACGTCACACAGTCTTAAACACACTCCAACATAGAGCTGCCTCTACACCTGTACGCCACAGCCTGAAACACATTCCTACACAGAGCTGCCTCTACGCCTGTATGTCACACAGCCTGAAACACACTCCTACACAGAGCTGCCTCTACGCCTGTATGTCACACAGCCTGAAACACACTCCTACACAGAGCTGCCTCTACGCCTGTATGTGACAGTTTTTAACCCATTCCTACCCAGAGCTGCCTCTACGCCTGTATGTGGCCGTTTTTAACACATTCCTACCCAGAGCTGCCTCTTTGTCCAACAGAGCAAACATGTGTACAAAATCCAGACATCCTCAATCAAATTAGATTTAAATTCACTTGAATTGGGTGTTTACACTAATTACTAATAACGATCACCAACAAAGATTTAGCGTGTCTGAACATTTATGAGTTATGCAGTGATCTAGATATACTGTATATATATCCACATCTGTCTGTACATACCTGTATATAATCCTTTTATATATCTGTAAATACTATATCTATATCTGTACATATCCCTTACATACTCTTACTAGTTACGCTGCTGGCCAGTAATCTTTTAATTTCGATTATCTTGTTTTCATGATCGTGGGCAGTGGTGCAGTGGTCATGGGATGTGGTTGCACACCATTCCATCTGCTTTTTGAGCAGGAGCATGTGCACGCACATGCACGGATGTGCACACGCATGCACACAAGAATTTCCACTCGACTCTGCGCCAAGTACCCACCTGGCTACGTTGCATAACAATAGCTCAGGTCGTCAGGTGTGTTCAAATACTACAGTTGGACCATTCACACAAATCCTGTGAATGAAATGTGCAGTGATGGGCAAGCTACTTGGAAAATGTAGCAAGCTACACTACAAGTTACTCTCGATTAAATATAGCTCAACTACAATGGAAGCTATCCCCAGATAAATGTAGCAAGCTACACTACAAGAACATGGCAAAAATAGCTAGCTACATCGGCACTACTTTTTTTTTACTTCGTGACCAAGTTTCCACCAAACAAATAGGCAGGAAAAAAAATTCTCAGTTTGATTGTTTATTATAAAACTGAAACAAGCCCTCGGTCTGGCTTTTTGTGTCATCCTTTTAACATGAACTTGTATTACACACTTCTTCAATATCTGAATTGTTTGACTTCATTTTACTAGTATTATGCTACCATGTATATACTACTACCAACTATGCTAATATGTCTATACTACTACAGTATGTACTCAGAGTATAACACTCAAGCTTGACACTGACAAACAATACTACTTATCCTTGGCTGCTAGATATGTACCACTCCTACTGACTTGTTGTACACAATTTGTAAGTTGCTTTGAATGAAAGTGTCAGCTAAATGACCAAATGTATTTAAATATGTAACTCACAAAACATTCCATGGCCCCAAAATCATGTGGGGACCCCCCCTGGGGGTCCTGTCCCACAGGTTGAGAACCACTGCTTTTCCCTCTTTTTTTCTTTTCTCCACCCCAATAATATTGTTCATTTTCTGCCTACAGTGAAACATCATGATAGCAGCTATCTTCGTTAAAGCTGTTGACAAAGTGTACTGACTTGTGCGCTGTTTGGGAACAGTTGATTTTCATCAGCTCACCTGAATGTGTCCTCAAGTTAGTGCTGGACGTGTTGAGAGAGCAGCATATGTTTTAGCCGTTTTTTCAGTCAAACTCATAAATGTGTCCCAGATAGGGCCATGGAGAGTCATTGTTGTTATTGACATCATCATCTTCATCAATGCCATCGAACCCCTCTGCCATTTCGCGCAGACTGGTTCATGTAATCCGTTAAATTGCATTCATTCAATACGTCTGTGTTTTGATTTTCACTTCCTGCTTTGCGGCTGGAGTCCCGCCCTATCCTGCCTCTGATAGGCCTACCCGTAATGTTTTGGCCTACCATACCCAATCGTGAGTCGTCACTCATATCTAAACAAACCAACCAATCATAGTGGGTTTTTTACGGGGAGTTTTTTTTTCTCCTCGCAGATCTTCTAGTCTAGACTGTTTCTCCCGAAAGTAGCGTGTAACGTTTCTCGTCGCTACGTTACTACTTCGTTCTATAAATAGCTCCGCTACAGAGATCGCTACCCTGGTTAAAAAGTAGCGAGCTACCAGTATGCTACTGAGAATTGTAGTTAAGCTATGTAGCGTCGCTACTTGTAGCTAGCTACTGCCCATCACTGGAAATGTGTTACATTCCATTCCTAGATTCCATTCCTAGAGGCAATTAGGCATCGTCTTTATTCGCGAGGGAACATTTATGCGCATGCACGGGTCATTACAAAACACAGTGCAACCCCTTATGAAATCACCACTGCACCACTGATCGTGGGAAGAAGAAAGTGTGTTCATCATGAAATGAAAAGTGGATGAATGGTCCAGCCCTCGGGGAGTGAGGTCCTCCCTGTGCTCCAGACTCACGCTGAGGTGATGGCTCTGTAGCGCTCCTGTCCCGCCGTGTCCCAGATCTGAGCCTTGATGGTCTTCCCGTCCACCTGGATGCTGCGCGTGGCGAACTCCACGCCGATGGTGCTCTTACTCTCCAGGTTGAACTCGTTCCTCGTGAACCTGGACAGCAGGTTGCTCTTCCCAACGCCTGAGTCCCCGATCAACACAACTAGATGGATGGATAGAGATAGAAAGATAGATAGATAGAGAGATAGAGATAGAGAGATAGAGAGAGAGAGAGATAGAGAAATATAGATAGATAGAGAGAGAGATAGAGAGATAGGTAGATAATAGATAGATAGATAGATAGATAGATAGATAGATAGATAGATAGATAGATAGATAGATAGATAGATAGATAGATAGATAGATAGATAGATAGATAGATAGATAGATAGATAGATAGATAGATAGATAGATAGATAGATAGATATAGATAGATAGTATTAATAATGTCTTGTATGAAACTGAAACAATAAGGCTTTAATAATGTCTTGTCCTGTATGAAACTGAAACAATAAGGCTTTAATAATGTATTGTATCAAACTGAAACATCTTGAGAACATCTTGAGAACATGTCAGAAAACATCTTGAGAACCTGTCAGAAACGTCACTCTTCAAATGTAATTGCATTTAATCAAACAGACTGAACATATGTGGAACCGACATGGGTTAAATTCAAACAGAACATTCCATTGATTTTTAAAAAGGTTTTTGATTTGATTCGCTGTTGTTTTTTGCTGTTTTTCTTTTCATGTGACGTTGACATGATTTTGAAATCCCTGTCATGGCAGTTACACTCTGTTACACCCTCTGTTACACCCTGTTACACCCTGTTTAACTCTGTTACACTCTGTCACACCCTGTTACACTCTGTCACCCTCTGTTACACCCTGTTATACCCTGTTATACCCTGTTACACTCTGTTACACCCTGTTACACTCTGTCACCCTCTGTTACACCCTGTTATACCCTGTTACACTCTGTTACACCCTGTTACACTCTGTCACACTCTGTTACACCCTGTTACACCCTGTCACACTCTGTCACACTCTGTTACACCCTGCCACACCCTGTTACACTATGTTACACCCTGTCACACCCTGTCACACTCTGTTACACCCTGCCACACCCTGTTACACTCTGTTACACTGTTACACCCTCTGTTACACCCTGTTACACCCTGTTAAACTCTGTTACTACACCCTGTTACACTCTGTTACACTATGTGATTAAAGTGATTGATTGATTGATTGATTGATTGATTGATTGATTGATTGATTGATTGATTGAAAACTTTATTAACAGATTGCAGAATGGGTACAATACAGTACAGCTCAATATGGTTAAGGGGATGCAGACCAGAGAAAGACTTTCGTCTTGTTTACATCAGGGTCCCCCATTTTCAATTCATCAGGACATATATGACATACATGACATACAGATACAGTACTGCTACATCTATACATTTATGACATACCAGATTTGCAAATACAGTACTGTTTGTGATACAAAAAGAGTCCAGAAAAGAGAGTATATACATTTGACGTAAAAACTGTACATTGGGGGAGGTTGGGTAGGTGGGGTGGGGTTGGGTGGGGGGGGGGGGGGGTAGGAGGGGTGGGTGGAGAACACTGTACAACTGTACAAGAAAAACTGTACATTGGAATATTGACAAAACCATACTTGGTCATTTACTGTACGTTGGAGGGGGTTGTCTTAGGACATTTACAGGGTCCAGTTTCGAATTGCAGTCTCCCTTAGGTGTTCTTTGAGAGTGGTTTTGAAAGTGGGTAGTGATTCACATTCCTTTACAGCTTTGGGTAGGGCGTTCCACATTGATGTGGCATAATTGCGAAACGTGTTTAGTCCCTTGTTTGAGCCGAATCTGGGTTTAACATGATTTGTGGAGCTCCCTCTGGTGTTGTGATCGTGGTATTCACTGACCTTGGGGAAGTATTTTGACATGTACATGGGTACCTTGGTCGTGTAGTGTATCTTGTAGACCAGGCCCATTGCAAGTTGCTGTACTCTGTCGTCTACTCTAAGCCATCCTAGGTTGTCAAAGTGGGCAGGGGTGAGGTGGGTTCTAGGAGTAAGGTCAAGCAGTAGTCTGACCAGTTTGTTTTGAGATGTTTGTAATTTTGTTTTTAACGCCTTTGAGGTGCTTTGGTACCATGAGGTGCAAGCATAGTAGTACCCTTGAATGAGTGCTCCTGCCAGAGTCTTCAGGGTATTCTTGTTTACCAGAGAGGAGATCCGGTACAAGAATCGAGTTCGTTGGTTTTTTTTTTTTTTATTACATTGGATGCCATTTTGTCACAGGAAAGATTAGCCTCTAGGATGGAACCAAGGTAGGTAATTTCATCTTTCCTTGTGACAATATTGTCACCCACTGTAACTGAGAAGCCGTCGGTCTTGCTGAGTTTGTTATTTGATTCAAAGAGAATGAACTCTGTTTTACCCAGGTGTAATGATAGTTTGTTATCAGCGAGCCATATGCAGATTTTGTCTAGTTCCGAGTGGGATGTTCTGAAGCCAGATTGGAATTCGTAGATTTGATTTTTTTTCCGCTAGGTACTTTTCAACCTGTTCGTAGAAAAAAATTTCCATGACTTTCGAGATGGAGGTAAGAATAGAAACAGGGCGGTAGTTGCCTGGGTCTAATTTACTGCCCTTTTTGTGCAGAGGTGCCTCTACGCATCCAGCAAACACAAGCACAATGGATCCAGATTGATTAATAACAGGCCTGGTTGTTCTCTGTTGCTCTATTGAATGAGTCATAAGGGAGAAGGGATTGATTTAGCCTGAAGAGACCAGAGAGAGAGAGAGAGAGAGAGGGAGAGAGGTGGTAACAAGCTGACCGAGGTGGAGCTCTTTTGTTTTCTCTCTCTCTCTCTCTCTCTCTCTCTCTCTCTCTCTCTCTCTCTCTCTCTCTCTCTCTCTCTCTCTCTCTCTCTCTCTCTCTCTCTCTCTCTCTCTCTCTCTTCTCTCTTCTCTCCTCTCTCTCTCTCTCTCTCTCGCTCGCCAGAGGAAATAAAGCCGAACTTTGTCCCTGTCGGCATCACGCTGGTTGGGCTGCAGGAAACTGATAACAGGCTCCATCAAAACCTGAATCGACAGTTTTAGGCCGCTTTGCCCTTCCTGTTCCTACCGGTGTAGAGGAACGAAGAGAGGAGAGAGAAGAGAGAAGGAGAGAGAAGAGATAAGGAAAGAGAAGAGAGAAGGAGAGAGGGGGAAAGTAGAGAGGAGAGGGAGAGAAGGAGAAGAGCAAGGGAGATAGACAGAGAGGAGAGAGAGGGAGAGGAGAGAGAGGGATAGAGATGTGAGAGAGAGTGATCGAGATATATGTATATGGGAGAGAAGAGAGGGATAGAGAGATAGAAAGAGAGAGGGGGATAGAGAGATGGAAGGAGATGAGGGAGTGATATAGAGAAGGAGAGAGAGAGGGATAGAGATAGGAGAGGAGAGAGAGGGATAGAGAGATAGGAGAGGGGAGTAGAGAGATAGAGGGAGTGGAGAGAGGGGTAGAGAGAAAGAAGGAGATAAGAGGAGAGGGGTAGAGAGATAGGAGAGGAGAGAGAGGGGTAGATAGATAGAAGGAGATTAGAGGAGAGAGGGGTAGAGAGATAGAAGGAGAGGAAAGAGAGGGGTAGAGAGATAGGAGAGGGGAGTAGAGAGATAGAGGGAGTGGAGAGAGGGGTAGAGAGAAAGAAGGAGATAAGAGGAGAGGGGTAGAGAGATAGGAGAGGAGAGAGAGGGGTAGATAGATAGAAGGAGATTAGAGGAGAGAGGGGTAGAGAGATAGAAGGAGAGGAAAGAGAGGGGTAGAGAGATAGAAGGAGATGATAGGAGAGAGGGGTAGAGAGATAGAAGGAGATGGGAGGAGAGAGGGGTAGAGAGATAGAAGGAGATGATAGGAGAGAGGGGTAGAGAGATAGAAGGAGATGGGAGGAGAGAAGGGTAGAGATATAGAAGGAGAGGAGAGGGGGTAGAGAGGTAGAAGGAGAGAGAAGGATATGAGAGAGAAGGGTAGAGAGGTAGAAGGAGATGAGAGGAGAGGGGTAGAGACATAGGCGGCGGGTAATGACGGCTAGGCTAGGCCTACCCAAATGGCCAAATCAAATGTTATGCTGGGAATTTTGATATGTATATGTAATATATGTGCGCACTGCGCAGGCTGCAGCGCAGCATTATATAGGCTACTATATTGTGTGTCTTCTGCTGCAGCCCGCTGGCCGGCCAAGGTGTCAACGGCCAAGGAGGTGTCAATCGGCTAGGTGGCGGCGTTTAACATTCCAAGTACAGGCTGCAGTACCCAATCACGCGTACTGTAGGCTCAGGTTAAATAATGTAGCCAATCACAAGTCATATAAACAAAGTAAGTTAGAAGCTGCACCGGGCTGCCCCTGGGCATAACTACGGATCACCTGAGGCTGTATGTTGCTTTATCTTGGCATACAAGGGCTTGCTCTAAGTCTAAGAGGACATGATGAGAGTCAGAGTTCATCAAATCGTGGAAACTTTTTAGAGCTACATTGTTTTCAAAGCATGATGAGATCCAAATGATCCATGATTCAAGTTGTGAACGGTCTTTCTCAGCAATGAGGCACATCACATCCGAAACTGGCTAAGAACAACAATGCGCCAGGAGAGACAGTCAACTCTGAGTCTGCTTCACGTTGAAAGTGATCTCACAGACAAAGTTAAAGCAGAAAATATCATTGATGCCAAGACGAAACGTCGCATTTTGCTGCATTAAGGTAAGACAATGGTTAATCTATTATTGTATGCCTTAATTTGAACACTTAATTTGCACTATATATTAAATGAGTGGGGCTCGCCTCGCATAGCCTAGTCCTAGTGGGTGTGTGTATTGACAAAAAAAAGGAAAAACTTTGCGCGTTCAGCGCTAGCCTCCCCTAATGTTCGGCGCACACGCCGCCTATGGGTAGAGAGATAGAAGGAGAGGAGAGAGATAGAAGGAGAGAGAAGGAGATGAGAGAGAAGGGTAGAGAGATAAAAGGAGGTGAGGGGTAGAGAGATAGAAGGAGAGAGAAGAGGAGAGAGACAGGTAGAGAGATAGAATGAGAGAGAAGGAGAGGAAAGAGAATGGTAGAGAGATGGAGAGCGAAGGAAATGAGAGAGGGGTAGAGAAGGAGAGAGGAGAGAGAAGGAGAGGAGAGAGGGGTAGAGAAGGAGAGAGAAGAAGGGGGAGACAGGAGAGAGAAGGAGAGGCGAGAGATAGAAGGAGAGAGAAGGAGAGGAGAGAGGGGTAGAGAAGGAGAGGAGAGAGAGGGGTAGAGACATAGAAGGAGCCTTCTCCTCCAGCAGATGCTCTCTCCTCCACAGAGGGTACTTTGTTACATCTTAATGGCCTGTTGGCTTCCAGACCAGCACGTTAATGTGCGACAGGAGCCGTTATCAACATCACAGCATCACAGATGCAACATGCCTCAGATAAACTTGTTGTCTACTACAGGTCCACCGTCCAGTCTAGGCATTTAAATAATAATAGACATATCTACATATATATAGGCCAGTCTTTCTTAAATATTCAATAAAGACCTATTGATCTCGGTCATTATATGCAAAAAAAACACATATAATATAAAATAAAATGGCCTATTATTAATTGGCACTGCATGCATCTTCAATGTCAATTAGGCCTAATGGCCCGCGGGCCCGTCCTTATGGCGAAGTTGAAGTACATTGATCAATAATGAGGTGACGCTTAACGCGATGAACAACCTGCTCTGTTCTGTAATATTCACCCAGCAGCACATGCGAACGAAGACCGCTCGGGAAGAGGGAGAAATCGTCTCGTTATCGATCGACGTTGTAATTCCCCGTTATGAGTTGGTGAAAGTTGAACAGGACAGCGGACAGGGTGTTGCATCCTCTGCCTATGAATATACACCTATAAATAAAAGCTGCGGGCTGAATGGTACAATAAAATGACAGCATGTTGCAACAGCAGTTGTCGTGACTCGTGAAGGAATCTAAACCAGTGTTTTCTGAGAACATCTGTACATCGAAACAGCCCGATCCGTATAAATAACCCCAGATATGTGATGTATCGTTAGCCCAGGAAGATGCAACAATAAGATGTACAGAAGGTCTCTTGTCTCTCTCTCTCTCTGGTAGAAAACGGGAGAGGAATGCAGTCATCAAATCATTTTACCTTTGAACAAGAAATCGTATTCATCGTCTCGGTTGCCCATCCTAGACCCTGGTCTCCGGGAGAGGATATGTTGAAGACGCGTTGTGTCTGGATTGTCCTTCTATGCAATAGAAATGTTATAGATTTAGTAATAAAGACTGTATGCGCCAGTAGTGTGTGTTGGCTGTCAAACCAGGAGGAGACCGCAGGGAGGGGAGGAGTCCTTGAGGTCCTCATACCTTCCACACGGTGGCGCTGTTTCCCGCCGTTGAGATGAGATAGACTTTGAAAATGCTGATCATTATGCTTAAAACTGTAATTGACCAAACAATTTAGCTACAGACTGCAATTAGAATATTGTAAATATTACCATCTGTATCATCTATGTACCTGCCGCCTGCCCTACACTGTAATCATAGTAATCATAATAATCTTAACTACCTACCTCGTACTAATAGTCTACCCATACTCTGTATGATGTACAACAGTGCTGTATATACCGCATATATACATTTATATATTTATATCTACTGCATATATTTCACTTTTCAAGTTTCAGGTTATATAACTTAAATTATAGTAGGTACTGTACATGTACATTACAGTGAACTGCTTGGTTCTGTATGAGC
>NC_140177.1:39443757-39450549 GCF_963971535.1 Notolepis coatsorum
GTCATGCCATATCATGAAATTGTTACATGCAATGATTCTGCTACCATCTGATAAAAATGTGCATGCTATGAGCAAACATCATATTTCTCAGTTAACTCCCTGCCATACTTTGATCCTACTATTATTAATGATGTCTGGTAATATTCATGTTCATCCAGGTCCATGTCCTGTGTCTAGCCCCACAAGCTCTGTTTCATGTGCTGCTGCTGTTAACCAATGTCCTGATACCAACGCTGGTTTGAACGATCTGACCTTTTCTGATTTTTGCTCTCGCAAAGCTATGGGTTTCCTACATGTAAATGCTAGAAGCCTACGGCTCAAAATGGATCAGATAAAGGTATGGGTACACAGTTCCGAACCTCAGGTATTGGTAATTTCTGAATCTTGGTTGAAGAAAAGCGTGCCAGATTCTGCCATTGCCATTGCAGGGTATAATGTCTTTAGACAAGATAGGTCATCTAGATCTGGTGGAGTTGCTATCTTCACAAAAAAAAAACAGAAATAATAGAAAAGGCCACACTTATTGATGTCATTCTGACAAATAACCATGATAGATACACATCTGGTGTTTTCTGTAGTGATATGAGTGACCACTGTTTCACTGCCTGCATCCAAAATGGCAGTACAGCTAAACAGCCTGTCTTAATCACCCACAGACGACTACTGAAAAAGTTTGATGAGCAAGCTTTCCTCCATGACCTAGCTAATGTTAAATGGGACAGAATGAGTCTAATCCCTGATATTGACAACGCATGGTCCCTCTTTAATGACTCATTCAGCAAAATAGTCAACAAACATGCCCCTATGAAGAGAATGAGGATCAAAAACAGATGCAGCCCATGGTTCGACCACAACCTAGCAGAACAACTTCGCCTCAAAAACACCATCTGGCGTAAAGCTTGTCAGTCAAAATCTCATGAAGACAAATAAGAAATAAATGCACCCAGGCTATCCGCAAAACCAAGACTGGTTACTTTCAAGAGCAGTTTAGACTCAGTAGCTCAAACCCAAGCAGGTTTTGGAAAACAGTTAAAGAGATGGAGAACAAACCCTCATTGTAAGGGTTCTTCATTTCCTGGCCAGGCTTCACCTGTTGCTCCCTCCTTCCCACCTCCACCCATGAACAATATCCCTCCACCCATGAACAATCTTCCTCCACTCTGGAACTTGGTGAACAGTCATGTCAATCTACTGCCACCCTGTGGCCAGATTCTGTTGGTGCTGCACTGTGTGCATCTCTGTCTTTCTTTATGTTTTGATCTCCTGAATACCATCAGTAATCTGCTATCTGTTTTATGTGTTGTGTAGTTATGATCAGTCTGGTGTTCTCTCAGTAATTGTATTTTTGATTCTAGTCTAGTTTATTCCCCAGTGTGTGTTTGGCCTTTTGTTTTCCTGTACCCCTGTGTGTTAGTTCAGTTTTCCCTCTCAGGTGTGTCTCGTTCCCAATTACCCTCTTGTGTCAATCAGTGTGTGTATATCTGCCTCGTTTGCCATTCTCTCTTTGTCGGTTCATTGTTTGGATTTCCCTACTAGTGTTTGCTGTCTAGTTCCTCTGTTCCTGTGATCCTGTTACTCCTTCCAGTATTTTTGTAGTAAGTGTTCCTAGTGTTTATTTGTTTATTCCTCCCTTCTTTGTTTTTCGTGTAAAGTTCATCAGTTGTTCATGTTTTTTCCTAGCCTGCCTTGCAGTGTTTTGTTTGTGCCTTTGGGACTTGCTCTCTTTATGAGATTATTATTTGTTTTTGTATTTAGCCCTCTTCCAGTCTTCAGCTGTGCTATTCTTTGTTTTTGTATTTTGCTGTTGCCTTTGGTATTTTTGTAAATATCCTTGTTGCTGCCCTCTTTTGAAGTTGGATTATTTTTGGTTACACTTCACCCCTGGCTCGAAGTGTTCAAGATTAAAGGAGCAGTGCTCACTTTTGACAATTCATATCTACCTCTCCCTCGTATCTGTTTGCGCTTGGGCCCTCTGCCAACACATCCCTAACAGAATGAACCGACCATGTTTGGACCCAGCGAACAGAACGAGGGAGGCTTTGAGCGCCTTGGAGGCGTTCAGAATGGGGGATTTACCTTCCTCCTCCTTGGAGGAGAGGAAGGATATTCTACGTCTGCTCTACTCTCTCAGGGAGTGGCACCCTGAGCTGGCCCCACAGCTGGAGGAGTATGGCAGACACTGGATAAAGTGCCTATTCCAGCCTCCAGCCTTCAGTCAAGCCTCTACTGCTGGTAAGGCCTCTACCACCAGCATGGTCTCAACTGCTAGCATTGCTACTACTAGTCCAGTCCCTACTGCTAGTGTAGCTTCCACACATAGCATGGCATCCTCTGCTGGTGAAGCCTCTACTGCCAGCGTGGCCCCGGTTGTTTGCATAGCTACTGCCAGCACCATAACCCCGTCTGCTAGCGTAGCCTGTACTGCTAACAAGTCACGGAGAGCTAGAAAGTCTAGGGAGGCTAGCATAGCCTCACCTGCTAGGGTACCTACTGCTAGCACCTCAGCCCTGCCGGCTAGCCCCACTGTGTGTGTAGCGCATTCAGCTAGCATGGCCTCCACGGCTAGCACAGCCCCTACTGCTAGTACAGTTCCTACTGCTAGCGTAGCTTCGTCAGCTAGCCTGTTCCCCACTGCTAGTTCAGTCCCTACTGCTAGCGTAGCTTTGTCAGCTAGCCTGTTCCCTACTGCTAGTTCAGTCCCTACTGCTAGCGTAGCTTCGTCAGCTAGCCTGTTCCCCACTGCTAGTTCAGTCCCTACTGCTAGCGTAGCTTTGTCAGCTAGCCTGTTCCCCACTGCTAGAACTGCCCCTTCAGCTAGCAAGGTCAGTTTCCCTGGAGCCGCCCTGTCGGCTAATCTCTTGGTTTCCACAGCTAGTCCAGCCCCGTCTGCTAGCTTAGCCCCTGCAGCTAACCAGGCTTCCACAACTAGTCCAGCCCTATCTGCTAGCTTAGCCCCTGCAGCTAACCAGGCCTCAACAGCTATTACAGCCCCGTCTGATAGCTTAGCCTCTGCAGCTAACCAGGCTTCCACAGCTAGTCCAGCCCTATCTGCTAGCTTAGCCCCTGGAGCTAACCAGGCCTCAACAGCTAGGACTGCCCCGTCAGCTAGCTCGTTCCCTATGGCCCCTGTTTCTTTGGTCTCGGTTCCTTGGTCTGGCCCTCCAGCCGGTATTAACTATCCTGCTAGGGACTTCAAGATGGCGGCCGTGCAGTAGACAACTCGCACCACATGCTCCCGGTGATAATTGACTAAACTATCTGAAAACACGGCTTAAATCCGAATACCCCCCGAGAAAAGCGAAGGGGAAAACAGTTTCAAGACTACTCTATTGAGAAAATGAAATGGAAAACTCTGAGTCGGAAGGAAAAGGTGATGGAGAGTCGGAGATAAATAGGCGCTCCACCAGGCACAGACAGACGCATGTACCGGAGGCTTTGGGCCTAGGAGCGATTAGCAAGAAGCTAACGGCGGTAGACACCAGGGCCCTCATTCATCAACGTGGACGTAGAATATGTTCTATTTCCACACGTAAGCACAGAATGTAGAATCAGTGCACGCACAGAAAAATCGGGATTCATCAACCGTGCGTACACAGGTCCTATGCTCCTCCGTGTTGATGAATACCACTTTGTTCTACCGTCAATGCTCGTGCATGATTATCCATATATGGTCATGAAAGTGAGGAAACACCCCCCATGGGATGTGAAATAATGGACTGACCCGAGCGGAACTCTGAGAAACTTCACGGAGATTGTTCACTGCTGTCGAACCAAGAAGACACAACGCGTGTTATGGGATAAATAAAAGGCGGACTTGTAAACGGTGATATCAACGGCTCCCTAAGACCATTGCTGCAATTCTGCCTGGACAGCTCAAAATACTAATAAAGACCGTTCGTTGACCACTGTTTGGCGTTGGTTGTGTGTCATTATAACCGTGCTGTAATATGAATGTCTTTATTAGTTGTGTTCGATTGGCTATATGATTTTTAGAGGCATCTATTTTGTTGTCGGTAATCATATACTATTAGGTAGCCTATATGAATTACATATAATAGCAGCCATAGCCTACATTATGCAACAGTAACTTGCGCATACCAGTGTATGCGACGGACCAGTGTATACCTTATATCATATCATATTCATATAATAGTTTACTCTATCAGCATACCAGCATGTAATATGTTCTTTGTTAGAACTCAACTCGTTATTATTTTGCACATAGATTGCAGAAATACGGGAACGTTTTGATTTACATTAAAAGGCTTTGACATTGTAAAACTAAATACGTGGAATTCTGTAAGCATAATACAAGTCATATCACCCACACGATATGCTCTGTGTCCAGAGCATGTATGCTTTTCATTCATTTAAGACACATTATTGCAAGGGTTTTGTAATACACATACACCCTGGTGTCATTGCAATGCGTTTTTTATTCTTTCTTATACAGTAAGAAGGGGGAAGAACACTATATCGTGGGTGTTCATATGACTTGTATTCTGCTTACAGCTTCGAAATTCCACTTGTTTCGTTTAACGTAAAGCCTTTTAAATATAATCAAAACGTTTCTGCGGTCTGTGCGCAAAATAATAACGAGTTGAGCTACGCGGAGCCAGTACACCCAGTACACCCCGTATATTCCGATAACGCTATATAAACCATGCTGCATTCATTCTGAGAGAAAGATCTATTATTCCAAATGCTATTTATAGGGTTTTGACCATAATTACACTACTGTTGCTATTTTACAATGAACTATAATGAATTACGGTTCATACAGAACATGCCAGTGTTGAAACTAATGCACAGAAGCTCATTTCCTTGTTGTAATAATATATTCTACCACTGGGCGTCATCTAAGTGTGCTCCGAGCTGTGCGTAGACATAAGCACTAAGTCAAGTTCAAGTTGAAATTGATGAATCCCACTCTTTGCTTAGAAATGATGATATGTGCTTAAGCTGTGCGTACGATGTACGATGTACGGTGTTCCATTAGACATACCAATTGAACACCACAGATACCACAAATTCTTCTATAAAAGAGAGACATCGAGAGGTTTTGTTTCAGATTTTTATCATCAATTACTAACGTCCTCGTATGAAACCCTCCAACTAGACTCTGCCTGGAGGAGGGATATACCAGACCTGGAAAATGACTTTGATTGGCAAGGAGCCTGGGCAAATGTCCGACTTACATCAAGGAACCCGGACCATCAACAAATCAATCTTCAAACTATATTCACAGGACATACTTGACTCCTATAAGACTGTGCAGAATGGGTCTTAAACAAGACTCCAAATGCTCCCAATGTACAAATGGGGACGAAGGGACATTTATGCACATGTATTGGGACTGCCCACCAGTTAAGACATTCTGGAAAGATGTGACCCAACAATTATCAAAACTCGTATCTTGGAATATACCTGTACACCCCTCGGTATTACTATTGAATGATGTTTTTGAGTTTGCAGTAAATCCACAGCTAAAGAGATTGGTTTTATCGGGTATCACAGTAGCTAAAAAGCTGATCGCATCACGCTGGTTTCAACCGGAAAAAATGTGCCGGAAAGTTTGGTTTCTTACATATCTCGATGTGATTTATCAAGAAATATCTACAGCAAGAATTCTGGGTCTCAATGAATCCAAAATGTCAATGTGGTTAGAAGTGGTGGAGAGAATAAAAGCTAGCTTATAATGGTAGTGTCTGGTTAGGTGCGAGGGATAATGGAGGTACTACCCAAGGTGGGGTCCGGGAGGGGGGGGTTCGAGCTGGAGCATATGTGTGTAGGTTTTTAGATAACAGGTATTAGGGGTATATCTTATATAAGACGATTAACTAAAATGTGATTTCATTGGATGTGCTCTGACAATTAATGCTTGTATATCTTATCGTGTGTTGTCATGTTTGTTTATGTGTTTGTTTAAAAAATAATAAAAAAATAAAATACAAAAAAAGCTGTGCGTACGACCATTTCTAAGCAGAGTGTGGGATTCATCAATTTCAACTTGAACTTGACTTTGTGCTTATATTTACGCACAGCTCGGACCATGCGTACCTGGCGCCCGTTGGTAGAATATATTATTACAACAAGGAAATGAGCTTCTGTGCATTAGTTTAAACACTGGCATGTTCTGTATGAACCGTAATTCATTATAGTTCATTGTAAAATAGCAACAGTAGTGTAATTATGGTCAAAACCCTATAAATAGCATTTGGAATAATAGATCTTTCTCTCAGAATGAATGCAGCATGGTTTATATAGCGTTATCGGAATATACGGGGTGTACTGACTGACTGCGCTCCGCGTAGCTCAACTCGTTATTATTTTGCGCACAGACCGCAGAAACACGGGAACGTTTTGATTATATTTAAAAGGCTTTACGTTAAACGAAACAAGTGGAATTTCGAAGCTGTAAGCAGAATACAAGTCATATGAACACCCACGATATAGTGTTCTTCCCCCTTTTTACTGTATAAGAAAGAATAAAAAACGCATTGCAATGACAACAGATAGTGGACAGACTATGTAAATATGATGATGGGATTCAAGTTCGCGTTTTTGTTGACATGCTGTCAGAGTATGATATCTTAATCAAACATTCTAGAACATTTGTCGTCACAGATCATGTCATAATAGAACATAGGCTACATGGCATGGTCCATCGTGATATTGTGTTACTGTAGACTGTTATTACTGTACCGGTACCACCCATTGTGACAACAGCCTTGTGAGTCCCGCACACAAACATGATGGAATTCAAGTTCATGTATTGAAAGGCAGGCTACA